>NC_090759.1:25958184-25970684 GCF_036898095.1 Palaemon carinicauda
GTCTCTATCTTGAGGTTTTAAATCAATACTTTTCCATTCATCACATCCTACTTCACGTTTCATAGTCCTCTGCCAAGTATGCCTGAGTCTTCCAAGTCTTCTAGCGCCCTGTGGAGCCCAGTTGAAAGTTTGGTGAACTAATCTCTCTTGGAGAGTGCGAAGAGCACGCCCAAACCATCTCCATCTACCCTTCACCATGATCTCATCCACATAAGACGCTCGAGTAATCTCTCATATAGTTTTATTTCGAATCCTGTCCTGACATTTAACTCCCAATATTATATTGAGGGATTTGCTCTCAAATCTACAAAATCAGTTGAATATTATGTCATTGTCATACCACGACTCATGTCCATACAGTACCACCGATCTCACTAAACTGATGTAAAGCCTGATTTTTATGCAATTTCAGGCGATTTTATTTCCAAAATAGATACATATTTAGATATAGACATATAACATTTTATAATATATTCGTTGGCAGAGAACTTTAATTTCCTCCTTTGTTATAAATCAACTGAACTGATTTACATATTTTGCATTCATCTTAAGTTATACAAATTTCTTGTGGCATGTTTCTTGTCTTGAGTTTGACTCCTTGTCTCTTCCCAAATTTATCAGCTTTCTTGCTCTTCAATTTCCTCTTTCTTCTTCGTTGATTGCTTCACTTCAAAGACTTTATCTGTTTCAATTTCCGTTGTGATAATTTGTTTATTGGTTTTTATGTACGGTTTGTTACGTTTACTTTTACTGATAATTCTCTGTCTCTCTCATGTTATAAATATTTAGTACTCTAACGACTAAGATTGGTATTATTATTCTCTCTCTCTCTCTCTCTCTCTCTCTCTCTCTCATATTGAAAATATGTAGTGCTCAAACAACTAAGATTAATTTTGAGGTTTCTCTCTCTCTCTCTCTCTCTCTCTCTCTTTCTCTCTCTCTCTCTCTCTTGAACATATTTAGTACTCAAACAACTCAGATTAATTTTGATATACTCTCTCTCTCTCTCTCTCTCTCTCTCTCTCTGTTGAAAATATTTAGTGCTCAAACAACTAAGATTAATTTTTATACCCTCTCTCTCTCTCTCTCTCTCTCTCTCTCTCTCTCTCTCATTTACATGCGACTCCCCTCATATTTCTTAACGTGATTTTTGTTTCAGGTTTTCCTTTCTTATGAAGCATCGTCTGTGCAGTGAAGCGAGAGATTAAAATGCAGACAGAATCTCTCTCTCTCTCTCTCTCTCTCTCTCTCTTCTATTATCTATCAGAGAAAACATATCCCATATAATGCTGTTAATCTGTTTTACCTAAACTTTAAGACTCTCTCTCTCTCTCTCTCTCTCTCTCTCTCTCTCTCTCTCTCCATTTGCTTTGAAGGTAATGGCATTTCCTTGTCTGTGCTAATTACGATTATCAGTTAATCCTCGTCAAACGAGTTTTGCCATCTCCTCCTTTTGATATTGCTCCTCATCTTCCTCTTCTCCCCCCCCCCCTCCTCTTCTCCCTTCCCTCTCCCTTTCCTTCCTCCTCTCTTTCCTCCCCCTTCCCCAGCTCCTCCTTCCTATCCCCTTCCTCCTCCTCTTTTTCCATCATCATCTTCCCTTCCCCATCCTCTTCCTCCCCCTTCTCCTTTCTGCTCTCCCTCCTCCCTCCTCTTTTCCCTCCCTTCCCCTACCTCCTCCCTCCCTTCTCCATACTCCTCCTTCTCCCTTACTTCCCATTCCCCATCCCCCTCCTCCTTTCCCCCTCTTCCTCCTACCTCCTTTCCCCTTCCCCATCCTCTTCCTCCCTTCCTTCCCTTTCCCCATCCACCTTCCTCCCTTCCTTCCCTCTCCCCATCCTCCTCCTCCCTTCCGCTCTCTTCCCCATCCTTCTCTTCAATTCCCCCATCCTCTTCCTCCCCTTCCTCATCCTCTTCCTCCCCCTTCCCCATCCTTTTCCTCCCCATTCTCCATCCTCCTCCTCCCTTCCCCATCCGCCTCCCCCCTCCCTTCCCCTTCCCATCCTCCTCCTCCCTTCCCTTTGTGATATTTTCAAAAAACAGCGTTCGAATCCCAGTTTCCTAGCTGCGCGGTGCGTTCTTAGTTTACTGTACACCCAGTCCATATAGCTGTAGAGGGGTACCAGCATCAGTGAGTGAGGAACTTGGAGTCGGTAGCCTTTTGGTGCAACCAGCTTCAAATGGTATAAGGGTATTGGTTGAGAAAAGTAAATGACAATCATGATTTTATGTGTATATATATATATATATAGATATATATATATATATATATATACTGTATATATATGCATATACAGTATATATGGATATATATATATATAATATATGTGTGTATATATATGTATATATATATATATATATATATATTTATATATATATATATGCTCTTGTAAAAGTTAAACCGGTTCGTATAATATAGACATTAGGTACAAATAACTCTCTTATGTTGAGATTGTAATGTTATATAAATTTTGTGTGTTTGGGGGAAAGCTGATGCACGAGTTCCACTAGTTCGACATCTAATGTCGTCGACCCAAATTTCGAACTTCGTTTAATTTTTTTAGACGAAGGCGATTTATTTCGGCGTTATGCTCATTGCAGCGAGATGGGCAATTACCCCCCGCATTGATTCCCTGGCAATAAACGTCCGAAAACTCTTGAGAAATGGCCACAATAATTGGCCAAATGCCGCGAAGTTTGTCCCTCGCGTCGAGATATTTTCTGGCCTGAATGCTCGTAATGCCGGTGAAGTCCTGGTCGCCTATTGGTCAATTTTATCTTGTTACTGTTATTCGGGAAGAGGCAAGGAGAGAGAGAGAGAGAGAGAGAGAGAGAGAGATACGAGGTATTGGTCAGAATTATCATAAGTGTTTTGGTTTGCTTGCGTCTGAGAGAGAGAAGGAGAAAGTGAGAGAATTGGCAGCTTTATCGGAGAGAGAGAGAGAGAGAGAGAGAGAGAGAGAGAGATACGAGGTATTGGTCGGGATTTACATTAGTGTTTTGGTTTGCATGTGTCTGAGAGAGAGGAGAAAGTGAGAGAAGTGTCAGCTTCATCGGAAAAGAGAGAGAGAGAGAGAGAGAGAGAGAGAGAGAGAGTTGTGTATGCTTCATCGGAGGACAGAGAGAGAAAGAGAGAGAGAGAGAGAGAGAGAGAGAGATATATGAGGTATTGGTCAGAATTATTATAAGTGTTTTGGTGTGTGAGCGTTATGAGAGAGAGAAAAAGAGGGAAGTGTCAGCTTTATCAAAGAGAGAGTCCAACAGGAAATTTTTTATCATTCGGGATTCATAGTGACAGTCACACAGCATTGGGATTCGCGGTCTTATATACTCCGCTATTGATAATGTTCAAAGTCAACCTTTTCCGTGTTTCCAAGGAGAAATAGTTTGAAATATGGTTGTTATCGGGAACGTGGACCACAACTTCATTTCTTACGCGCAGTATATTACTCTATTCGCGACAGGCTATTTTTACATGTCGATATCAGGTGATGGGTTGCAGACTACTTTTCGAGAGCATTTGTATGTTTTATGTGAGTATGTTTGGAGTTTGTATAGATACAAAATATTTGCCTGTAATGTTAGGCATGGAAAAATGCTGTATATTTATATGTGTATATTTTTATATCTATTGATATTTGTGTATGTGTATATACAACAAATGCATAAGTTTCTAGTCCACTGCAGGAAAAAAGTCCACTACGGGAAAAAAGTCCACTGCAGGAAAAAGGCCTCAGACATGACCTTATTCATGTCTGGGGTTAAGTCACCTTGTTATCACACCACCGAAAAAAGCGGATTGGTGATGATGGAAGACTTACCCTGATCGCTCAACAAACCAAGCTAGTATGGGTGGCTCTGACTAGTACAGCTTAGCTGATCATGGCGAATACGGAAGCCCTTTTACTAGGTTAAGGTATCTCCATTCAGTGAGGGGTATATATATGTATATATATATATATATATATATATGTGTGTGTGTGTGCGTGTGTGTGTGTGTGTGTGTGTGCGTGTGCGTGTCGATGTGCAATCATAGTCATAGAGACATACATGCATACTGAACAACGTATATTCACGAAGTTACTCCCTTTGATAAATCTCCTGCGCATAAGTTTAAATACTTTCCGCTAATAAGCCCTTCTGAGAAGTTTAGTCGGACTTAAGGTCTCGGCAAATCTCACCAAAGGTACTTAGCAAACCTAATTATCGACTTGTGTGTGAATATGAAAGAGGGAGAGTTTCGTGTTTGGATTTCTTCAACCGGTTGACTTTACAATTCCCTTTTTTTTATCCACCGTTACTTAAATGTAGTCAGGAATCTTTGAAGCCCAACGATTCCAGTTGGAATTTTTGTTTTTAATTTAATTGCTTCTGATTAAAATATACCACCCAAGTCTGCCTGCCCTTCCCTCCTTCTCTGACCCTCCGATTCCCTTCCCTTTTGGATTTCTTCAACCGGTTGACTTTACAATTCACTTTCCCTTTTTTTTTTATCCACCGTTACTTAAATGTAGTCAGGAATCTTTGAAGCCCAACGATTCCAGTTGGAATTTTTGTTTTAATTTAATTGGCTTCTGATTAAAGTATACCACCCAATTCTGCCTGCCCTTCCCTCCCCCTTCCATCCTTTTCTGGCCCTCCGAATTCCCTTCCCTTCTATCTATCTATCCCTTGAAGCATTAGCCTCGTCTGACCTGACTTTGATTCAGCAAGATCGAGACAAACACAATCCGAGGGAAACTTAATGGAAGGTCAACAAAGATCTTATTCGTCCGAGTCAGCGTAACACGTGTAGATTCTAATTGCGACGCCCGGTTTCGGGTGCTGTTATCACAGAGCCTCTGTTGGGTTATGCCAATATCAAGGAGGATGTAGCTGTCTAGGGCTGTGTCTGTCTTGGTTGGTGCCACTGATTCTTGAATGGTTGTTTTTCATGGGAGTGTGTATTAGTCGCCTTGCGTCCTGGCTGGACTGTGCGCCACAAACCATTTGAAGGGTTACAGGATTGTACGTTCATCAACTTGTCTGTCTGTGCTTGATGACACTCGTACACTGAAGGGTTATATCAGCCTAGATTACATGTCAGTCGACTTGTCTGCTTTGGTGTCGTACACCTCGATTATATGTCACTTGACCTTGTGTTTTTCTAGGTTTGGTGTCACATACCCATTGAAAGGCTACATGAGTTTGGTTTATATGTCAGTCGACTTATATCTTTCTGAGTTTGGTGTCTCCTACCCTCGGAAGGGTTATATCAGGGGGGAATATGCTAGTCAACTTGTGTCTTTCCCGGGTGTGCATCATATTCCCACTGAAAGTCTACGTCAGCTGGGATTACATGTCAGGCGACTTGTGTCTGGGTTGGGTGTCACATACCCCCTGAAGGGATTATATCAGCCGAGAATATATATCTGTCTAGATTTTGTGTCACATACCCCCTGAAAGACTACATCTGGTATCTCTCTCTCTCTCTCTCTCTCTCTCTCTCTCTCTCTCTCTCTCTTCAGTGGTATGGCACCGTGTTAAAATCTCGGATTGGAAGACGGGGGAACCAAATAGCCCCCCCCCCCTCAAAATTGAGGCTACCGTTGTTCAACTAAGCAACAAAGTAGGTACAGTAAACAGCATATGTTGTGATACCTGAATTCAGTGATTTCCGTTCGAAAGTCACTAACTGGCAACTCACATTTCTAATGTGAAGAATGCTACAGTAACGTATTTAATTTTTGTTCTGAAGTATCAGTTTAGCATGAAATGTTTTTTTTTAAATTATCTAACATCATTTAATGATAAAATTATCCATAAGTGACAAACGTCTCATACATACACACGTTTTACAAAGTGAAATATAAGATTTAATACGAAGTGGCAACCTAAAAACAAACCTTGTCCGAAGCAAAAATAAAAAAGCATCAGCAGTTTTGCTACATACTGTACAATAGTTGCTATCCCATTGTTGTCGGTCGCATCTTGGGTTACGAGGAGGGAAATAGGGAACAAAAACAGTCTTGGGTGAATGTGTTTGTAATAACACTTGTATTTCTTATAAACGGGAGGGCATTGACGAGGCAATCATCATCTTTGCAGGGTTGAAATCATACAAAAGATACTCTCTTTGAAAAACATCTTAAATCTGGGGGAAATATAGTTAATAGGAAACCTTGTCGAAAGTTTTCAAATCATTATTATTATTATTATTATTATTATTATTACTGAGGTTTTTATAATTTTAATTATAATGATTATTTTTATGTCAGAACAGGACATTGTTATGCACTAACTATTCTGTTCCATTACACATACGAAAAAAAAAAAAATTAAGGATAAAAATGAAATCGTCTCATGTCAAATTAAAGAAAAAATCCACTAAATCGTTATTTCAAAAACCAATAGAGGTGGGGTGGGGGGTGGGTGGGTGGATGCTGTATGATTGCCAAAAACGAAGCCATAGTTAGTCCGTGGATGTATTTTCAAATAGTGGTATTTTCAGTCAGTGGTCTCAGCAAATGAAAGACCAATTAAAAGGCCCGTCGGTGTTTATCTTGAACTTCCTTTCTACACAGGGCAGTTCGTTTGTGTTACTAATTAATGGATAGTTTTAACTGGCCCCTTTTTGAGGTTGTTTGCACAGCCTTATCAGTGAGGCAAGACATTCCTTTTGACTGTTTGCATAAGCCGAGTGCGGGCTATCTACACTCGCTGTTTACCTTTTGAGCAGCCAAGGAAAACAGCGCCCTTTTAACAGGTTGAATAATATTTGATTCAATTGTCTCGCCATTCGTGCGTGAAGTGGAAAAGGAGACACTTCAATAAGTGCTACAACACGCTTCATACGTGACTGACTTGCGGGAAGGAGCGAGAAAGAAGTAAAGTAATTGTAATGAAAAGTCAAATTTCGTAATGAAATGCAATAACAAGATGATTATTTTGACGGTGATGATAATGATGATGATAATCATTATCATCATATCAATAATAATTGTAATAAGTAATAACAATGATGATTATGATGATGATGATGATAATCATTATCATCATATCAATAATAATTGTAATAAGTAATAACAATGATGATTATGATGATAATGATAATCATAATCATCATATCAGTAGTAATTGTAATATTACATACAATGGAAGAATATCAAGTCAAACTTGATTAAAATATTGGTCCATTATTCTACAATGGAGTAAAAAGGGAGTGAAAACTGAATTTTAATGAACTTCAGATTAATTATGCTGAAAAGAAGACAATAATAAATAGAAATGATTTATTCAAGTTTACATGTACATTATGCATATTTGGTTATACGCAATCATCCCCTAAACAATATATGATTAACAATGATTGATAATGAGTTTTAGATACCCTACTCCCATTCACCTAAGCAGATTGTAAAAATGAATTGGGAAATATCCACTTCATTTGAATAACAAAATAATTAGAAATAAATGAACAAATAGAAAAAATATATATGCATACATACATTTATATATATTATATATATATATATATATATATATATATATGATAAATTTTTGCACATTTAAACGTGTTTTTCATATTTCAAATAAGCCATATGTATTAATACATTAAAGTCTGGATTCTCTTAACGACCTCTGGATCAGAGCCCCAGGCGGAATCACCCAAATAATATAGTATCAGACCGGCCGGGATTTGAACCCTGGTCCAGGATACCTGTATGCCAGTGACCATGCCACTCAGCCACGAAGAAAGATAAAAGTCAATGACAATTCTTCTGTACATATACCTGTCAAATTCAGGTTCTCTGTACTTAGAATTGAAATCAACCCATCTTCACCATCGTAGCTAATTGGCCGGACAGATACTATAGTCTTTGAGTGATTTCGCCTGGGGCTCTGATCCCGAGGTTGTTAAGAGAATCCATACTTTAATGTATTAATATATATGGCTTATTTGAAATATATATATATATATATGTATATATATATATATATATGTATATATTTATAAATATATATATATATATATATATGTGTGTGTATGTATGCATATATATATATATATATATATATAAATTCAAGAGAAAGTACTCATAGCCGTTTACTATATTGTATATGGAGAAATGAACAAATAACTGTGATATGTTTGGAAAATTACTTTTAATGAATTGCATAAAATGTGATAAATTCACTTGGAAGCCGTGCAAAGGCAAAAATGACATTTAGGACGGATCATTTATATTTATTTCTATCTGGAAAATAGGTTTTTTTTATAGGTAATCGAAATATTCATGAGGTGCAAATAATTTTGTCTCTCTCTCTCTCTCTCTCTCTCTCTCTCTCTCTCTCTCTCTCCAAAATGCATTATTTTTTTTACTGTAGCTTGAATTCAAGATACTGTATATAATAAATTAATAAATTGTATCTGGAGTAATATGCAAATTTTGTAAAATTATGAATATTATTGTTAATTCTAAATTGAGTTTTTCTTATATTCCGTAAATAATAAGAAATGGAAGCCATCCACCAATAATATTCAGTTCAAGAATATTAAAAAAAAAAAAACTTTTCATTGTTTTTGAATTCTCGAAAAAAAACCTTTATATACTTATTACCTTTATTCAATTGTTTTTCAGTTGACGTATACATACAAACACACACACACAAACAAACAAACATACTAGTTGATTCCGCTTGATCTTATAACTTCAAAAATAAAAAATATATACTGTATATATCTATCTATTTATCTATCTATATATATATATATATATATATATATATATATATATATATATATATATATATAAACAAATTACCTTTATTAAATTGTTTTTGGTTGACGCATACATACACACACAAACATATTGGTTGATTCGGCTTGATCATCATAACTCGGGAAAAAAAATCTATAAATTTATCACCTTTATTAAATTGTTTTTCAGTTGACGCATAAATACACACTGACAAACCTACTGGATGATTCGGCTTGATCATCATAACAAAAGTTGCCAATAGCGCGTCGGTATGGTATCGTATGACAATTAGAAAGCAATTAAAGGAGGAGGTTGAATATCGCCTGTCGTCTGATTGCTATGACTTTGCCACAAATGGCTCCATTAGAGCCATCCATGGGAAGTTTTGTGCTGATTGGGGAATGTGAGATGCTCCCTTCCTTCGTTGGCTTCAACAGAGGGGGTTTTTCCGTGTAAATGTGCGGCTTATGTATGTCTACGTTTTGTTTTATTCCTACGCCTGGCAACTCAAGATCCAGAGAGAGAGAGAGAGAGAGAGGAGAGAGAGAGAGAGAGATGAAAATTTTTAAGGTTTGTGCAGAGTAAATTTCCAGCGCTGTCTGGGATATGTTTTCTCTGATAATCGGAGAGAGAGAGAGAGAGAGAGAGAGAGAGAGAGAGAGAGATTGGATGAAATTTTTAAGGTTTGGGTAAGAGAATCAACAGCATTGTATGAAATATGTTTCCTGTGGTGGGTACTCTATGAAAATTTATGATACTTCTCGAACCCATGATCAGAGCTAGCTTTAAAATGTTTGATGTAATCATATATAACTTCAATGGAATATTTTGCAAAGTTATTGTATACCTTATGTACAATTCATGGGCTCATTGCGTTAGGTAAGACAGTTCCTTAATAACTTCTCGGAAATGACAGTGTACAGTTCATAATATAACGGCACAAACAGCAGGTACTGTTTCAATTCACTAAGCTGTTGGTTGACTGACGGAAAATTTCCCCTCAGTCAATTCATTAAGCTGTTGGTTGACTAAAAATTTCCCGTCATTTAATTCACAAAGCTGTTGGTTGACTAAAAATTTCCCCTCAGTTAATTCACTAAGCTGTTGGTTGACGGTAAATTTCCCTTCAGTTAATTCACTAAGCTGTTGGTTGACTAAAAATTTCCCCTCAGTTAATTCACTAAGCTGTTGGTTGACGGTAAATTTCCTTTCAGTTAATTCACTAAGCTGTTGGTTGACTAAAAATTTCCCCTCAGTTAATTCACTAAGCTGTTGGTTGACGGTAAATTTCCCTTCAGTTAATTCACAAAGCTGTTGGTTGACTAAAAATTTCCCCTCAGATAATTCACTAAGCTGTTGGTTGACGGTAAATTTCCCCTCTGTTAATTCACTAAGCTGTTGGTTGATTAAAAATTTCCCCTCAGTTAATTCACTAAGATGTTGGTTGACTAAAAATTTCCCCTCAGTTAATTCACTAAGCTGTTGGTTGATTAAACCACAAATTTCCCCTCAATAAATTTTACAAGCTGTTGGTTGACTGACGCAAAATTTCCCCTCGAACTTCTAGTTCATGGGGACATGAATGCTGGATTTCTGAAATTATTGGGGGTCCTCTAGCCACGGATATGATAAGTTAACATGAAGTTTCATGAACTGATTCTGTTTAGGTAACGGTGATGTTCAATAGTAACCTCTTGAAATACACAATTAAAATGTTATCTTGTAAATAGAGGTTATTTAAGGAGCTGATCGGATGATATATATACAGTAATCGGAAGCTGTCGATCTGGTTTATGTCCATCTTACAAAATTAATTTTCTAAGTACTGTAATTTTGAGGTCGTTTACCTTATGGTATATAATGTGTTTTAACTACATCTAGTGTGATGTATGTAGCTGTTATATGTACAGAACAGATTAACTTGAATCAACAAAGTAAAAAAGATTATTAGAAATATAGAATTTGTGGTGACAACAGTTTTCAAGTCATAGCTGGTCTACAAATTCCGGGGTCATCTCTATAATGTATAAGGACCTTTTCCTCTCGGTTGTAAATAAAAGAAAATCCCGGCCAGATCGGCTTATGAGTAAGCCCAGATTTTCCAGCTTGATAGGGTAAGCATTAAATTCTAGATGAATGGACCATGTTCACTGTCAGGGAGAGGGTTAACGTTATTAGGCTAGGCTTGATGTCAAGTTATTGAGCAGTTAGGAGGTGTGCACAGTAGTGGCAGAGGATGGGAAACCAAGTGCTTAATTTTCCGCGTGGTGGTGGAAGCATAAGGTATGAGGTAGTTTGCTGTTAGGCAAGCTATGAAAATCTTACTTTAGCTTGTAAAATCATCAATTTTTTTTTTTACAAGACTTAATTTTTATATTTGTATGCGATTGTATATAATATAATTTTTTTCATATTCTTATATAAAATATGTAGTGATTATTTTATATTTGTATGAGATTGTAAATATCCTATTTTTCATATTCTTATATAAAATACGCAGTGATTATTGGAAGGTAGGTGTCCAGGGAACAGATGACGTTATTAAACAATATTTAACTTTAAGTTGCAGAATATGTTTTTATATCTGCATAAAGACCAGTGGGATGGAAAACACTTAAGTCAACATGAAAATTTAATAAAAGGAAGTAGGTTAGGGAAAGAGAGTGGGACTCGGATCTTACTTTGAAGAATCGAAAGTTAGTTGGTTGGTATACATTTAGTCGGCCTTATCCAAGCCTTTAAATAATGGTCTGGAAGTGACGTTTATATTATGTACCTCTGGAATCGAACCTCAACTAACCTAGTATTAGAAGATGTAGAAAGTTACTAGGCAAAGAAAGGGAAACAGAAAAACTTTGATATTTTCCCTTTTGAATTAATATAAATTTGATAGGCTTTGCCTCTTAAGTATCTCCCCTATATGATAAAGAGCAAGTGTTTGGCTGGCTATACAGTATATATATATATATATATATATATATTATATATATATATATTATATATATATATAATTTTTTTTCCTGTCACACTGAGAGGCATTGCCAACGTATGACTACTCGGTGTCTACCCGTCCCTCTGGTATAGGGAGAGAGTTGTCATACCCTGGCGAGAGGGGGTTACCCCCAGAGGTACACACGGAAACCACAATCTCCCACAAATTGCTGAAACTACCGTGTTGTGACTCGGAAAGGAGACGGGTCGCGTACACTAGCTAGTTATATGTTGAACTACATTTCTTAGCGTGTACCTGCTTCTAAGCGCTTTTCATGAGGCATTTTTACTTGAATAGATAAATGTAATTGTGTGTACCATGCATTCTTGTCATGTTTACAGGTTATTTGTTGTCACTTGTGGGGGAATGTTTCCTCAAGTTCATTCAAAATCGTAAATAAACTCATTCTTCTCCGCTTTGATGCTGTTAGTCTAGTTCTGGTTAAAGAGGAGTGGGTTTTTTTCATGACATGTTGTACACCAATATATACTGTATATATATATATATATATACTGTGTGTATATATATATATATATATAAGCATCCCTCCTAAACACAACTCCATTTGTTAAAATTATCATTATTATTTTGCGGTTGATTTGGTACGTACGTATTTGCATGGTCAGCAGTGTATGTGTGTATATATATATATATATATATATGTGTGTGTGTGTGTATATATATATACATATATATATATATATATATATATTTATATATATACAGATGTGTGTATATATAATTATGTATAAATATTATATATAATA
>NC_090759.1:25975684-25978184 GCF_036898095.1 Palaemon carinicauda
CTTTGTTCCCACTACAATTACTAACTTTGCTATGGCATGTCTCTTAGAATTTACAGTTAACTGCATTAGCTTAGCCACTGGTCTATGTTAGGTATCTCGAGACTGATATATTTGATTATAAATTTATTCTATTCAAAATTTTAAGTTTTCAATTTTCCAATTTGTTTCCACTACAATTAATAACCTCTCTGTGGCATTGCGAGTGTACAGTTTAAAGGATTAAAGGCCGCTCATGAATGGCAGAGGCAAGGGACAGTGACATTGCCCTATCAAGCAGGATAATGGCCTAGAGACTGACCATATATTATATGATCAGCGAGAAAACCCCCTCTCCATCCAAGCTAGGATCAGGGAGGGCCAGGCAATGGTTACTGATGACTCAGCAGATAGACCTACAGGCCCCCCCCCCCAAACCTTAGCTCACAAGGATGGTAGGGTTGCAGACACTAAAGTCACTAACGAGTTGAAGCGGGCTCGAAGCCCCGTCTGGCAAACACCAGGCAGAGACGTTATCAATCAGGCCACAACAATCATAATTTTAATTTTTCAGTTTTCCAATTTGTTCCCATTACGATTAATAACCTTACTGTGGCATTGCTCTTCTAGAAGTTTACATTTGACTGCATCCTCCCTCCTGATCAAAGTATCTTTAGGAGTTTAGGACTAAAATTGTCCTTTTAAGGATAAGCTTCATGAGAAAGATGTTGGTCGGAATCGTGCAAATGCAGTAACGCGAGTTTAACCGCCGCAGCTTTCCAATATTTAATGACATTCCAGCCTGCATTCAAATGTAGGATTTCTCTCTTTATTTTCGTTTTCCACGCCATGGCTGTCTAATGTGACTTGCAAACGTGTTATTGTTGTAAACGTCTTTTTCAAGAGTTGAATCTCGTAGATGTAAATGGAGTGAATATGACGGTGGTTTAGGTTTGGTGTGATAATTTAGGATTATTGGGTTGCATTGTTGTTGTTGGTAATGTTGTTGTTGTTGTTGTTGTTATTTTTTTTATTGTTATTTATGTTATGTATTCATTCAGAAAAGTCCGTGACAATCTTAATTCTACTGAAATGCCGGATATCGAAGGCCACTGTCTATTTCTTTAATATAGTTACAAATATAGAAAGAAATGGATATTCTTGCAAACATAATCATATGCGCGCGCGCTCGCACATACACGCACACACACATATATATATATATATATATATATATATATATATATATATATATATATATATATACACTGTATATATATATATGCATTTATATAATGTATGTATTTATATATATATATATATATATATATATATATATATATATATATATATATATACACTAGTGTACGCGATTCGTGAAAAATGACGATTAAATATTTATATAGATATGAACACACACATGCACACCACCCTCTCACCAGGGTATGACTACTCCACTTCTCCTTATCTGAAAGACTGGGGAGAGATGAGTGTAACCTGAAATATATGTACACTATGACTATATATATATATATATATATATATATATATATATATATGTATATATATATATATATATATATAATATATATATATATATATATATATATATATATATATAGAGAGAGAGAGAGAGAGAGAGAGAGAGAGAGAGAGAGAGAGAGAGAGAGAGACCCTTGCTCATTATAGAAGGGAGATATGTGTTTGTGTGTTTATCGGTAGATACTGTACAGTTGATGGACACAACATTTGATTATGGAAACAACATAGTGATAAAGAATATATTTCTAATATAATATCAACTTTATGATCTAATGAAGAAGTATAGTATATCACCTATTATTCACAATGCTTCACAGGATTTAATCAACCGGAACACAGCGAAAACGTAACATTAACATTAGAGTTAATAATATTTCTGCTCATTTTTTTTTTTTACCTTCATGACACACACGTATTTTATCTCGAAATTCACCGAGTTCCCTCGCCCTGAATATCACAATTTCCCATGTGATGAAGTTTCAGTAATTCGGAAATCCTCATCCTTGCATTTGAAGAGAAGACTTCATCATTTAGGAAATGTGTCGGGGTCCCTAGACACGGCAGTAAGATGTACAATCATTTTCCACCATTTGGGATAATAGAATTCTAGAATTCTGCACTAATCTTATAATACTGAATCGCTGGGAATACCTTACAGATAGTTAGGATCTCTCGCGAAGCAAGGTACATTAGTCACATCTGCTTTGGGGTTTTTTTTTTTTTTTTTTTTTAACCAAATCTAACTAATTCAGGACATAATACTGGTTATTATTCTTGTTAACTTTGCTGATCTAACCTAGGGAATTGAAGGGATTGATATTTATAGTTAACGGAAAGGTTCATATCCAGGGCCCTTTAAACTGCAGGTTGCCAGGTTAGCCTTTTATCCAGGCCAAAAATCTCAAATTTGACCTTTTTGACATTGGTTGGCCTTTAGGAATATCATGAAAAAGGTGGGCCTTAAATACTATATTTTTGGCCT
>NC_090759.1:25988184-25990684 GCF_036898095.1 Palaemon carinicauda
TATGTATATATATATATATATATATATTATATATTATATATATATATCTATATATATATATATATGTGTGTGTGTGGGTGTGTATGTATATATGTGTGTATATATATGTATATATATAAACATATATATGTGTGTGTGCGTGTGTATATATATAGCCTATATATATATATATATATATGTGTGTGTGTGTGTGTGTATATATGTATATATATATTGCTATATGTATGTATATATATATATATATATATATATATATATATATACAGTATATATATATATATATATAATATATCTATGTATATATATATATCTATCTATCTATCTATCTATCTATCTATATATATATATATATATATATAGGTTCTACCTCTTCTGTACCATTTGATATATTGTATCAGTCTTATAGCCATTCCAGATTCAATATTTTGCCCGAGATAAAATCGCTTGCCCAAAATTCTCTCATTTCCTTATTCTCCTCTCCCTACGATCACCAGTTATCCTTATCTCATTTATCTTCCCCCGTCTCTCTCTCTCTCTCTCTCTCTCTCTCTCTCTCTCTCTCTCCTTTGCTTTACGTAGTGGAAGGCGCTACTATTCACGCTGGGTCTGTTCTTAACAAGGTAAAATTTCCTCCATTATTCAATATTTACATTTAATTGGGTGCTCATATGTTCCTCTTTCTCTTTACTATACATCCATAATTTAAGGCGTGTGTCTCCTCATATAATAAAGAGTAAGTCTCTCTCTCTCTCTCTCTCTCTCTCTCTATATATATATATATATATATATATATTATTATTACTTGCTAAGCTACAACCCTAGTTGGAAAAGCTGGATGCTATATGCCCAGGGGCTCCAACAGAGGAAATAGCCCATTGTGGAAAGGAAACAAGGACAAATATAAGATTTTAAGAACAGTAACATTAAAATAAATATTTCCTTTATAAACTATAGAAACTTTAACAAAACAAGAGGAAGAGAAATAAGATAGATTAGTGTGCCCTGAGTGTACCCTCAAGCAAGAGAACTCTAATCCGAGACAGTGGAAGACCATGGTACAGAGGCTATGTCACTACCTAAGAGTAGAGATCAAAGGTTTGATTTTGCAGTGCCCGTCTCCTAGAAGAGCTGCTTGCCATAGCTAAATAGTCTCTTCTACCCTTACCAAAAAGAAAGTAGCCTCTGAACAGTTACAGTGCAGTAGTTAAACCCTTGGGTAAAGAAGAATTGTTTGGTAATCTCAGTGTTGTCAGGTGTTTGAGGGCAGAGGAGAATCTGTAAAGAATAGGTCAGACTTTTCAGTGTATATGTAGGCAAAAGGAAAATGAACCGTAACCAGAGTGAAGAATCCAATGTAGTACTGTCTGGCCAGTAAAAGGACCCCATAACTCTCTCGCTGTAGTATCTCAACTGGTGGCTGGTGCCCTAGCCAACCTACTACCTTTAAATTTTTTTACATTTCTTTTCGGTCACTCAGTGGTATTGCCGGAAGTACAGTTACTCTGTATCTCCCCGTCCGTGCCGTAGGAGGAAGAGGGAGTAGTCATACCCTCGTGATACTCACAACTTCCGTATTGTAGTTAGGAAAGAGGGAGGGGTGGGAAGGGTTGAACCTGTGTGTGTGTGTGCGCATATCAATCTTATTATATAGTTCTATTACTTGAGTGTACACTGGGGCTCACTATTCTATCTAATTTTTCTTCCTCTTATTTCGTTGAAGTTTTTATAGTTTGTATAGGAAATATTTATTTTGATATTGTTACAGTTCTTAAAATATTTAATTTTTCCTTGTTTCCTTTCCTCACTGGGCTATTTTCCCAGTTGGGCCCCCTGGGCTTAGAGCATCCTGCTTTTCCAACTAGGGCTGTAGCTTAGTAAGTAATAATAATAATAATAATCATAATAATAATAATAATATAGCTGTCTTTTTGACGAGTTTCATACATTAGTATATATACTGTTTATACATACATATACAGTGTATACATATACATATATATATATATATTTATATATATATATATATATATATATATATATATATATATATAAATATATATATATATATATATGATAAATTTTGCACATTTAGACGTGTTTTTCATATTCAAATAAGCCATATATAATTTTGATACATTAATGTCTGGATTCTCTTAACGACCTCGGGATCAGAGCCCCAGGCGAAATCACACAAAGACAAGAGCTTGTGTCCGGCCGGGAATCGAACGCTGGTCGGCAAGCTTGTATAGACAGTGACTAAACCACTTGGCCATGTGGTTTAGTCACTGTCTATACAAGCTTGCCGACCAGGGTTCGATTCCCGGCCGGACACAAGCTCTTGTTTTTGTGTGATTTCGCCTGGGGCTCTGATCCCGAGGTCGTTAAGAGAATCCAGACATTAATGTATCAAAAATATATATGGCTTATTTGAATATATATATATATATATATACATATATATATACAGTGTATATATATACATATATATATATATATATAT
>NC_090759.1:25998184-26000194 GCF_036898095.1 Palaemon carinicauda
ATGGGTTCCAGACGAGGTTCGATATTTTAATAATTTAATAACTGAGTTTTGTATTGGATGTCTTTTCTCTTGATTGAATGGCGTTGATGAGTTTTAAATCTTGAATTTGAATTTGAAAAACTTTGAGACTTGGGTTCCAGACGAGGTTCGATATTTTAATCATTAAATAACTTAGTAATCCACCGTAGTACTGCATTTCCATTTTAGTTTAATTGTGATGGTAATAAAACTGTTCGACAATGTTCATTAACTAGAACGGGGTTTACATGGTCAAACGGTTCGTCGAACCCGGTTGTCGAACCTTCTTGTCAAACGGTTCGAAGAGGTGGAATCAGTCACAAAATGCATAAGGTTCGTGGATAATGAAGCTCCGGCCCACAAAAGTCTGGCGAGAACAGACTTTCTTTGAATAGTTTGACAATCAAATACCCCGTTCACATGTTCGAACATCACTTTAAACACCTGTCTGTCGAACAGCGTTCGACTGTGTAAACCAGCCTTTCAAGTTTGAGTTATCGAAACTGCCTTAAAAAGCTTTCAAAGCTGAAATATGTAAAGACCTGATTGTGAGCTTTTCAGTATGTCGATGTTCATCAATCACCGAATGGCGGTAAAATCTCACAAGGTTACCTGATTGATTGTTTGAATTTTAAACCTGATTGATTGGTTGAATTTTAAATATGGACGTGGCAGTAAATGAATTCTGGATGGAACGAATTGGACGGAGTGAGTTATTTGTAAATGTCATTTCCCTGTATCCACCGGTATTGATGTACAGTGTTTTTGCTGATGTTGCCTTTTGGAGTCTAGACGATGATCATGGCTTTTGCTTCGAGATTTTGTACGTTTGTGTTTTTATGTTTATATATGTATGTGTGTGTGTATATATATATATATATATATATATGTAGTATGTAAATATATTTAATATATGTCTATATAAATTTATATATCTACAGTATATATAGTATAATATATATATTTAAATATATATATATATATATATATATTTAAATATATATATATATATATATATATTTAAATATATATATATATTATATATAGATATATATATTTAATATGTATATTATATATTATATATATATATTTTGTATATATATACTTTTCACATATATATATATATATATATATATACACATAATTTCGCCGATTCGTCAGTGTAGTTAAATGTCAAAAGTCCCTTGGGGCTGGGCCCTGGAGGGAGGGTTTAAATGCTGGGAGTTTTGTCCCTCTTACTCAAATTCTGTCGAGTTCCATGAGCTTCCACTCCTCACTAAACCCTCTTCCTCTTCCTCCTCCTCCTCCTCCTCCTCCTCCTCCCTCCCCCCCCCTCCTCCCCCCCCCCCCCCAATCACCTGGATAACTTTCGGTGTTATCTCACCCAGCTGAGCCAGCCATAATTCAGTCAGATATGATATTCTTCTGATAAATAAACTTCAGGCACCACGCCGAGGCTTTGTAACCCACTGCTTGGTATTTCATCTGCCGCGGCTTGCAGCCGAATATAGAATTATGTGGACAGGTATAAATCACCGAATGCCACGAAGACTTCGAAAGGAGAGATGCTACAAAAAAAAAAAAAAGCAAAATGTCAATCAAGAACCTTTCTTTACTCCTATTTCTTTAACATTGTTGTCTTGTGGAGAGAGAGAGAGAGAGAGAGAGAGAGAGAGAGAGAGAGAGAGATAATTATTTTTTTAATGTTGTTACCTTTTGAGAGAGAGAGAGAGAGAGAGAATTATTTTTTAATGTTGTTACCTTGTGAGAGAGAGAGAGAGAGAGAGAGAGAGAGAGAGAGAATTATTTTTTAATGTTGTTACCTTGTGTGTGTGTGAGAGAGAGAGAGAGAGAGAGAGAGAGAGAGAGAGAATTATTATTTTTAATGGTGTTACCCTGTTTGTGAGAGAGAATTATTATTTTAATGTTGTTACCATGTTTAAGAGAGAGAGAGAGAGAGAGAGAGGAGAGAGAGAGAGAATATTTAAATTT
>NC_090759.1:26003194-26005694 GCF_036898095.1 Palaemon carinicauda
TCTACAAATACTATTATTTTTTATTTCTTTGATATCTTCCTTAAGGTAGGAAATATATGAAATAACCTATTTATAAAAGAAAACATTATGTTTATGACTAGGCTTAGAAAAAAAAAAGAGGAATTAAAACTCTTAAGGTACCTTCCATTTTCGTCGTACGACATAATCCTTTGTAGTGTAGGATCTTCAATTATAGGATTTAGAAGAAAAATATAGGATCCTATTGGAAGTCGTATGTAGTTTTCCGACTGAAATATGTTGAATAAATCGTTGTGGAAAAGTAACGGGCTCAAGTTTATGGTTTTCATTTCTTCGGAATGGAGAGAGAGAGAGAGAGATGAGAGAGGAGAGAGAGAGAGAGAGAATATTGGAAAAACGAAAGAAGAGCATTAGTGCGATTAGAGAGAGAGAGAGAGAGAGAGAGAGAGAGAGAGAGAGAGATTGTTTCTATTGGAAAAATGGAAGAAGAGCATTGGTGAGAGAGAGAGAGAGAGAGAGAGAGAGATTGTTTCTATTGGAAAAATGGAAGAAGAGCATTGGTGCGGAGAGAGAGAGAGAGAGAGAGAGAGAGAGAGAGAGAGTGAGAGAATATTGGAAAAATGGAAGAAGAGCATTGGTGCGGAGAGAGAGAGAGAGAGAGAGAGAGAGAGAGAGAGAGATTGTTTCTATTGGAAAAATTAAAGAACATTATATCTTGATAAACGGATAACAAAAGAGAAATTATGATAAAGAGTTAACTGAAATTAAGAGGAATGGATAATATATACATTGTTGTAAATAAAGGTTTATACATATTGGGAAATGAGAGAGAGAGAGAGAGAGAGAGAGAGAGAGAGAGAGAGAGAATTATAACTATCCTCTAGGATGATTATAATCGAAAAAAAAAGTAATAACTTGAAATATAAATGAGAGGAAGAGACAAAATAACAGAGACAGAGCCTCATTATTTGTAATTACTTGTACGAGTTGAACATGTAATTTGTCAATAAGGCCTCTTATGAGAAGGCCGTGTTTATCTCCGATCAAGATAATTCTTTACATGGCAGTAATATCACGCAGCTAAAGAGCAGAGAAAAATCCAGACTAAATAAGGAGTCTGAACGAGTCTGAGAGACATAACCAGAAAAGAGGATAAAGAATAGGGGAGGAAAATGGATACAGTGATGATTTGTAATAAAAATAAAATGGATAAGAATAATCGGAAAAAACAAAGCGGGGGTGGAGAAGAAATCGAATGTGTTGGTGTTATTGAAAAGAAGACTTATAGTGGACGGAAGAAGGATAATGGGGGAGGGGAAAGGTGTTGATGGAGAGTCCATAGAAAAGGGGGAGCTTCAACTTCTTCCTTTTTCCTTATAGGAGCTCCGTCGTAGAAGATGGAGGAGTAGGAGGTAGAATTTGTACTGTATATTATATATATATATATATATATACTGTGCATACATAAAATACACATAGAAACAAGCAAATAAATGTATAGATATGTATATTTAATGTACATACATATATACACACTAACACATAAATAAATTTGTGTGTATATTTGTACATGTGGTGTATATATAGATAATTTATATATACATACACACACACACACACACATATATATATATATGTATATGTATATATATATATGTATATATGTATATATAAATGTATATATATATATATATATATATATAATATATATATATATATGTATGTATGTGGGGGAGAGAGAGAGAATAATACAAGGGTTATAGAAAATAATGGAACCCTAAGAGAGAAGTAAATACTGTATGATATCACTGACCTCCCTATGTCCTCCAATCTAAAGAGAAGGAAAAGGGAATACTAGGAAAAAACTGAAACATTCTTGGAAATATGCTCTCTCTCTCTCTCTCTCTCTCTCTCTCCTCTCTCTCTCAGCCTATTACAGACCACCCCGCGTGATAGCTGGCCAATACTTTTTATATCTCAGCAGGAAGTCACGGTAACTGTTTCCTTTTATGGTATTTATGTACAGGATATTAGGGTGTTAAGTTATGGTACCGCCCTCTACATCAACTGTTTTAGTGTTGTTCAACGCCTTTCCCCCGAAATATATTTTTGTATATTTTTCATAAGAAGTTGGAAGGTAGGTTTTATATTTACCATTGTTATTTCTGGAATTTTGTTTGACCAATATATTTTAACATTTAATGGGGAATTGCGGACGCTCTACCCCCGAAATATATTTTTGTATATTTTATCAGGAATTTTCCTTAGAAGTTAAGTTGGTATTAATTCACCTTTGCTATTTATGTAACTGTTTGGTACAGTTGCCGTCATTAATTCCGGTACACTGTTGTCTCCTTAGTCTACCTTGAAGTATACTGGATTTAATGAGGCCAACTGTACCACGTTATTTTTCAACTAAATAACAAAGTGCAGCTTGGGAAACGTAGGCGGATTAAAGTTCGAAGTGCATGAGGCGTCTTAACTCAGTCTATTTTTTTTTTTTTTTTTTTTTTTTTTTTTG
>NC_090759.1:26015694-26023194 GCF_036898095.1 Palaemon carinicauda
ATGGGAACATCGCGTTTTGTATGCATTAGTCATCCTGACATCAAATTATCAAAGTATCCTCCTCCTGACCTCAATGTCAGCTCGAGTTTATTATGATCGCCTCTCAATTTCTAGAAAAAGAATCCTAGAGGTACCGTTGTAAAAGACATTGTATGGGTATGGAATGTTAGGGGGTATGGGGTTTTCCTCAAAGGCTTTAATGCACCTTGGGATATACCTGAATGATAAGCGTTGTTATTCATTGAGAGTTTTCTAGGCTTCCCAGGTAACTACAATCGCAGCAGAGATTCTGGGCGAAATAAGCCCCACCCCTTGATGACGTCATAGTCAATCATGTTCACTCCCGTGTTAACAGCCGTCATAGCACATCCCCTTAAAGTTACTGTAGTTTGGGATTTGTAAGGGGGTGTATTGCGACCGCTGCCAAAGTGGGAGGCAACGTGATTGAATATGACGTCATCAGGGGGTGGGGCTTATTTTTCCCGGAATCCTTGCAGTGACCATAGATTCAGAGAGCTTGTATCTTTAGACTTTGTTGTATCAATTAAGGCTCTCGTAAAAAGTCGTATAGATTTTGGGTGTGCGGCTCAAATACTTTAAATCATCAACTGAACATATTGTTAGTAGATTTAGACAGATCTTTGGCATAATTTCCCAAGGCATTCTTGATCTATAAATGGTGAAACTTAGAGAGGAGAGAAGTTTAGAAATTAAGTAATCTCAATCATTCAATCATTATACCTACGTCTCTGTAAGTTCCTGCAGCGGACTGCGAAAGGTATTGGTCTTAGAAACATTGACATGTACCATTCAGTATCCGCAAGTATGTTCGAACTTCACATAATCCAGACGTGGGTTAACAACTTTGGTGCATTTGGAGTGAGGCTTGAAATGAGCTCTTTGGAAGTTTTAGTAAGATAAGAAGAGATTTGGAGAGTTGAATCATCTGCATATGATTACGAGGAACAAGATGAGGTTTCATGGGTGTTCTTAGGCGAAACTAACCAAATATAGTCGAGAAACCCGAGAATCTCAACTTTTTTTATATATAGTTTGGTGACACTTAAAATTTCATTAAGACTTGGTATTTCATTTACGCTCAAATATCAGAGGCATTTTTGGTCTATTATAATGAGGAATAGCAAGGTAATTATAATTAATGAAAACTATATTAATCTCGTGTTTGAATATTTTGTCTCATTAATATCATGATGATGATGTTATAACTCTATGCCTTGAGTATAATTATTTCTATGAGCAATAATAATATTAGCAATAGCATGAATAGTGTTGGGAGTAGCAACAGTAGTCCGGGTCCCGAGCAAAACGATATCAAATTCGTCCTGTATATTTGATTTGTCCCCCCCTCCCGGAAGAATTAAAGAAAAAAAAATTAAAAAAAAAAAGTCAAGAGAGGAAGTCAGTTGACAAGGGGGGAAAGGACGAAAAATGTATGAAGGGCAGAAAGATGGTGTTATGGCAGTGGGTAATATTAATGGAAGTCGGAAGGTGAAAAGCTTCTGTGGAGGAGGAGGAGGAGGAGGAGGAAGAGGAGGAGGAGGGGGGGGGGGTTCATGGTTGTTACTAAGGCTGTCTGTTTAGGTATTCAAAGTGAGCGACCTGCCCTGACCTGACAATTACCAACAACTAGAGGGAGGGGATGGTCTTGACTTAATGAAGAATGCTAAGGAAAGACAAAGGGGCAGAGAGAGAGAGAGAGAGAGAGAGAGAGAGAGAGAGGGAGAGGCAGGTAATTTATATATATATATATGTATATATATATATATATATATATACACATACATACATACATACATACACTGTATATATCATCTTCTACGCCTAATGACGCAAAGGGCCTCAGTTATGTTTCGCCAGACTTCTCTATCTTGAGCTTTTATATACTTGTGAATGTATATATATATATATATATATACATATATATGTGTATATAAATGTATAATATATGTATACATATACATATATACTGTATATATATATATATATATATACATTTATATATATATACATATATATGTATATATATACATTCACAAGTGTATATATATATATATATATATATTATATATATATATATATATACATACATACAGAGAAATATTGAAGGTAGATAAACATATTTATCTAGTAGAGTTTTTTTTTATTTCTATGCGGTATTTTTTTTTCTTGGGAAAAGATTTGTCAACTTTTGTAGTTTAGATCATTATTTCCTTTAATGAAGTAATGAAATGCTCAGCAAGTAATTCAAACGAATAAGGAGTGTTCTTTTGTTGTTACAACTCTGTTTACAAACCTACCTGCATTTATTAATTTTATATCCTGCAATATGATGCTAAGTATAGACCTTTCTATTTATAAAGACAACCATTCAAAATCCCTCCAGGAATATCAAGTCATGAAACTTGAGTATCCTACAACGATAGCTTTATTAAAAGCAAGGAAAGCAATCTCTCACCCCCCCCCCCCCTTTAAAAACCTTAGCGCCCCCCCCCCCCCCCCACCATGTTTTCGTACACCAAGTTTTCCCCTTAATAAAGCGAATCTCGCATTCCTCGTCGTTTTCAACTTGGGCTTTTGTTTAAATTTTGAGATGAACAAAAGATCTTGTTGGATTTATTACGCGAATTGGGGCAAAGCCTCGTTTTGGTGGTTCAAAGAATAATGGGTTTATAGCCCCTAGCTCGCTCTCTCTCTCTCTCTCTCTCTCTCTCTCTCTCTCTCATAGAATAAATGGGTAAAGGAGAGAGAGAGAGAGAGAGAGAGAGAGAGAGAGAGAGAGAGAGAGCTTAGATGGTTTAACCGATTTTTGGCAGTTTCGAATTAGGCACCAAATTTATCGTCAGTTTTAGTTATTGAATGATGATAATGCGAGATAATTGGTCCGAAAATGTATTTAGTAATGTATTTAATATATTTCACAATAATTTCCCCGAACCATTTTGCTATCTTTTTTATTTTTTTATTTTTTTTTTTTTTGTATACATTATCGTTTTGAAACCGGCTTTATGCTCCTACTTCTCTCCTATGTCCGTGAAGTGTATTTATCGCAGAGGATGTGTTTCATCTTTTACGTTTGATTAAATGTTTAAAGGTTAAAAAAACCCTCATGAATGGCAGCGGCAAGGGATAACAATATTGCCCTATTAAGCAGGACAATGCCCCAGAGACTGATCATATATACAGATGACCAGCGCCCAAGCCCCTTCCCCACCCAAAGCTTGGACCAAGGAGTGCCAGGTAATGGCTGCTGATAACTCAGCAGGTAGACCTATAGGCTCCCCAAACGTCCCCCGCCTTTAGCTCACAAGGATGGTGAGGTTGCAGCGACCAAAGGAAACTAACGAGTTTGAGCTAGACTCGAACCCCCAGTCTGGCGATCATCAGACAGAGACATCACCACATGGTGTGTTTCTTTAAACTAAATGTCTGTATGTCAGTATATCTGTTAGATATCTTAAAGATGTATTGTTGTATTTCAGTGAATATTTACCAAGCTGATAAGGTTTTGAAATAATCCGGTTGTAGTATATTTATTAAGAAAAATAAAACCGCTCGGGTTGATTTCATTCAAGACTCCATTTCATGAACATTAGGCATGCAGAATAACTCTTTCAGTAATCATTCTGTACACAAACAATGTTGAAGGAAGAGCATGAAGAATTTATGAGGTTGCCATGCAGCCGTAACGAAGGCCTTTCTTGTATCAGGTCATAAATTCAATGAAAATCATTTTGTCTTTCTCACGATATAAAACGTTGCCTATGTGTATGAAATCAGAAATTACGTTTGTCTTGCGTAAGAATAAAATGGATATTTCATTTGTGGCAAAATGCATGATTAAATTGGAACTGTTTATTGTTATTAAAAACGTGAAAATATCATTAAAATTATGTAAACTATAATATAGACGCTATGAAGTTTGGGAAAATGTTGATAATTTAAACTATCTTTATCGTAAAAAGGTCTGGATCATTAAGAATAAAGATGTTTTGAAAGTTCTTTGAAAACTGAAGTTTTCATAGTTATCTGGAAAAGCAAAAAAAACAAAAAACAAAAAAAAAATAAATAAATAAAAAAATTAAAGGAAAAGGAAAATCTTGATATATGAAAACGTCTTTTAAAACATTAAAGAAGACGAGGAAAACTGAATAGGAATATCGTTATCATGCAGGGATTATGATATTGACGAGAGTGCCATAGTGCCAAGGAAAACTTGGCACCAACTTCCATCTTCAGAGTTTATTATTACTGATCTTTGATATGAATCCCCTAAAGGGTCTCAGACTCTGCTTTGGCTCAGTCCCTGCTTCCATGAAACAGCCTTTGATGCTTCGATTTCACCAAGATTTAGAAATGAGAATAGGATTACCTTAAGAGACGCTTTTCTAAAGTAAATTACCTTAAGAGACGCTTTTCTAAAGTAGGTTACCTTTATAGACGCTTTTCTAAAGTAGATTGCCTCTCTGAAAAAGAATACCTAAAGAAACGCTTTCTAAAGTAGATTACCTTAAGAGACGCTTTTCTAAAGTAGATTACCTTAAGAGACGCTTTTCTAAAGTAGATTGCCTTTCTGAAGTAGATTACCTTAAAAGACGCTTTTCTAAAGTAGATTGCCTTTCTGAAGTAGATTACCTTAAGAGACGCTTTTCTAAAGTATATTACCTTAAGAGACTCTTTTCTAAGGTAGATTACCTTTCTAAAGTAGATTGCCATAAGGGACGCTTTTCTAAAGTAGATTACCTTAAGAGACGCTTTTCTTAAGTAGATTGCCTTAAATGACGCTTTTCTAAAGTAGATTACCTTAAGGGATGCTTTTCTAAAATTATCCTTTTTTCCTAACACAGGTTGGCTTCAGAGAAATAAACAGGTTAATAATCTCTACCAAATTCATCTTTGAAATTGTGAAATAAGGATGAAACCCCTGTGCAGAACATTTCCTATGCATTAGAAGCCAGATGTTGGCATCAGAAAAATTAAGTTGATAGTCACTGCCACATTCGCCTTTGAAATTGTGCATCAAGGATGAATCCGCTGCGCAGGAAATTTCCAAACCATTAACCTTTTCTCGTTATTTGAATGCTATATGAATTGTGATGAGAATAGAAATGAAACGATTTTGAAATTTTCTTGTTTTCATTTATTGATTTAGAGAAAACTCTATTTAAAAGATTTCATAATATTACTTATATTTCGTTTCAGTATTGTTTTTAACATTATAAACTCCGATGAATTTTTATTTTGTTCTGTTGTTGATGAGAATTACATATAGGCCTAATAACTTTGGAAAAAAAAATAATTTTTATATATTCATCAGTCCATTCCTCCGATTGGCTTAATTTTTACTGTTAATAACAACGTATTCTGTTTATTTCGTATTTTCACTATTTTATCATTATTTTTTTAAATATGTTGTAATGATCAAATCGTTCCGAAGGTCTCTCTCTCTCTCTCTCTCTCTCTCTCTCTCTCTCTCATGGAGTCTATTCATTGTGTTTATTTATCATGAAAGTTAAATTATCATTATCATTAATTAAGGTAATAGGAATTTAATTGGGTGCATTGAAACCTCCATTTTTTTCCATTCCCCCTTGTTAGTCAATTAATTATTTATCTTTCAAATTGCGAGTTCGCCTTTTGTAATAATTATAATTTTTTTAGTGGTGCATTCATGATTGTAGTATTTCTTCGTATTCTAAAGGTTTAGATTTCCCCTTAGGGTGTATACAATATTCAGTAATATATATATATATATATATATATAATATATATATATATGTATATATATACCGTTTATATATATGTATATATATACCGTTTATATATATGTATATATATACATATATTTACATATATATATATATATATATATTTATATCTATATATATATATATATATATATATTAAGTGGTTGTGTAATAATGTGATAGAAGCGATAGAGGGGCAGTCTGAGAATGGAACATGTTTGTTATATTCGATGAAAAGAATAATAATGAAAGTGAAGCATTTGCTAAAGTTGATGTTTTATATCTTAAAGAAAGAAGTAATGCAACTTAGGTTTATAAAGAGGCCAATGTTTTGGAAGCTTTCTACACAGGAGGTTTGCCCTTGATTCAATAGTTTAGATATGAATGTGGCAGTGATCATGTTTTTTTTTTTTTTTTTTTTTTTAAGCCCTCCTTGATAAGTGAAACGCCTTGATGTGCGTTAACGGGAGAAATATTTGAATTTATGGTAATATGCATGTACTTGTATGTATAGGTATGTTTACCGGAATGTCTTCTTTGCGCATCTTCCCCCATTTTTTCTCATTATCCTACGTAATTTAGTCACTTTTTATCATTCAGGGAAGAGAGAGAGAGAGAGAGAGGAGAGAGAGAGAGAGAGAGAGACTGTGCATCAACTGGCATTCGTGGAATGAAAAAGACCGTAACATGATCTCATAAACAACCTTTGATGAGATCCACGAGAGAGAAAATAATCTGCTCTTGTTGAGTTACAATTGAAAATCATCGGCTTTAGAGGAGGAAAAGAAAAATCCTGGGCCTTGAAGCAAATGGAGAAAAGATGGACTAAATGCAGAAGGAGCAATGAGCTGGAGAGAATTAGATAAAAGGAGGCAGAGAGAGAACTGAAGAAGGTCGATTGAGAAATAGGAGAGTCTGCACAGGACACTTTATTTCACAAGTATGATTTCTTTTTTTTTAGGGGGAACCATGTACCGCACACGTTTCACACACACCTGTACACTACTGTTTATGTTTATATATATATATATATATATATATATCTCGCTCTACACGCCACTGTTTAGAGAATTTACTAACCAGAAAAAATGAGAGAAAATTTTCAATATAATTATTACTCTCTTAGGTTCTATCCTTTTCATTTTCATCTATTTGACACCTTCTGTATATGAAAGCGTGCGAAATTGGTGTACACACAAGAGCGAAACAAATTCTCAAAAGAGGTACCTACTTGTAAATCCAATTTTGGTTATCTTCTGCTTATTGATAGTCACTTAAATTTCAAAAGGCATCATCCAGTTTTGATTATCTCCTATCAATTTATAAATCTTAGATTTCAATAAGAAAACTTAATTTTCATTTTTGCAGCCATGTGTCTAAGTAGGTAGATCTTTTATTTGACTGGCTACAGACTTCAAAAAAATATATAGTCTGGATTTCAAATAAAAAAAACTTAATTTTCATTCTTGCAGCCATCTGTCTAAGTAGGCAGATCTTTTATTAGACTGGCTACTGACTTAAAAAGTATATTACTCGTTGATCATTGACATAAAAATAGTTTTTATTTAAATTAAATTAAATATCAATCTATTCTAATGTGGCAGATAGTTATATAATACTAATTTTGCATCCAGTTACCCGTGAAAGATATTCAACTTGAAATACCAATAGGTCAAATATAACCTAATGATAACTTGATTGATATAGGGAGATGGAAGATGAAGACAGTGATGCA
>NC_090759.1:26043194-26046459 GCF_036898095.1 Palaemon carinicauda
TCGAATAAGTTTAGCTTTTAAGAAGTTTTCCTAATGAAGACATTAGGAGGTGCGTAGTATAGTTGGCTCCATTAATTCTGGTACACTACATAGGAAGAAAAAGAGGCGTCAGTGTACCGGAATTAATGAGGCCAACTGTACAAGGAATGTGGAGACTGAAAGCGAGCAGAAGGTGTTAAGTCAAATGTGGGAAGGAGGTGAATTTAGGAGTGGAGAGTAGGATATGGTGATTGAAACCCAGCCGCTGTGAAGGATTATAGGACAGGGGGTTTAGGGTGGTTTTGCATCCCCCCCCCCCTGGTGTTTCCTCCCGTCTGTGCCCATGTAATTTGAATCCAATTATCGCTGCTTTTTAACACCGTTCGACTTGTCAGGGGCTCTTCGGAGCGATGGCGGCTGTGTTGTTCGGCGGAGATAAAACCTGCTATCTGGGGTGGAGTCTCTCTCTCTCTCTCTCTCTCTCTCTCTCTCTCTCTCTCTCTTCTTGTTTTTGTATATGTTGGTAGAATTTTCTCCTTTTCTATTCAAGAGTAAATTTTGTCGTTGCTCGATTCTCTCTCTCTCTCTCTCTCTCTCTCTCTCTCTCTCTCTCATCTGATTTGTGTATAATTTGGTCACATTTTCTAATTAACAGGTGTAATTTTTGTCGTTGCTATTATGATTAAATACGATGTCACTAATGAATTTTATTTGTAAGTTCAAAATTTTTAAAATAACGTTAATAGTAAAAAAAAAAATAACGATAATGATGATCTCTATATCAGTAGTACTAGAAATAATGATACTTTCTCAATTAATCTTTATGGCATCCCTCCATATCTGGCTGTTAAATGTGTTGGAACGGCAACACGATAAAGACATTATTTATAGTGTGAGAATTGTTGTTCGATTTCCTTGAAAAGGTGTTATGACGTGTAAGACATTTCTCTCTCTCTTTTTTTTGTAGCAATTATTTATGATGGTTTTACCTTGGGGGTTTCCACCCTGCTAGAAATTAGTGCCCGCTCTCTCTCTCTCTCTCTCTCTCTCTCTCTCTCTCATATACTGTATATATATATATATATATATATATGGTAAATAGGGGTTCCAATTTTTATTTTTTGCAAGGGCTTTTAAAGGTTTTAAGGCTGCTCATGAATGGAAGAGAGGGACAGTGACACTTTACTATCAAGCAGGACAATGCCCTAGAGACTGAACACTCTCCACCTAAGCTAGGACCAAGGAGGGCCAGGCAATGGCTGCTCATGACTCAGCATTTAGATCTTAAGGCTATAAACCCCCCATTCTTACCTCACAAGTATGGTGAGGTTTGCAGCGACCAAACAAACTAACGAGTTTGAGCGGACCTCGAACCCCAGTCTGGCGTTCTTCCAGTCAGGGACGTTGCTATATTCTCTCTCTCTCTCTCTCTCTCTCTCTCTCTCTCTCTCTCTCTCAATTTTCTGTTTGGTGATTTTTTGTAAATTATTTCCTCTTCTCTCTCTCTCTCTCTCTCTCTCTCTCTCTCTCTTGTTATCTTTCTGTTCGTTTGGTTTTTTTTAATTATTCTCTCTCTTTCCTTCATCATTATCTTTCTGTTTATTTAGTGCTCTTTGTAAATTATTTCCAATCTCTCTCTCTCTCTCTCTCTCTCTCTCTCTCTCTCTCTCCATCATCATCATCCTTGTGTATTTCCCTACTCCTCCCCCTTCTGTTCGTTCCGATAGAGAAAGCACCATCTACTAATTTGATGAAGTGCTGGGTGCCCATAAGCTCCCTTTTTATGTGCAATTCCCGTAGGGTTTTCCTCCCCCATTGTCATTTCACTCCCTGGGTTATCCTCAATTGCCTCCTACTCCTTCCCCCTCTCCACCCCCCCTTCCTCCATCTTTTTTTTTCGGTTCTCATTATCATTTTCGGTTTATTATGGCTCTTCGCTTTCACCACCACCCTTTTCTTCTCTTCCTGTTTTATGGGAAACTAGTATCGGTTTTCGCTTTGTTTGTTTTTCTTTTTTTTTTTTTTTTGGCTACAAAGTTTTGTTTTTTTTTCTTTTTTCTTTCCTGTTGATGTATCCAATTTCAGATTATGGAATTTTCGTTATTGTTTTGGATTTGTGAGTTATATAGTATTTTATAGATATCCAAAATATGAAATTAATCTCTCTCTCTCTTTCTCTCTCTCTCTCTCTCTCTCTCTCTTTCTCTCTCTCTCTCTCTCTCTCTCTCTCTCTTCTCTCTCTCTCTCTCTCTCCTCTCTCTCTCTCTCTCTCTGAGACGCTTAAACGTATATTTAATTGTGCAGATGTGTGCAGTCCTATTCTGTCTCAACTTTCCTTTGCATTCTGAAACCTAATAATATCTATCTATCTCTCTCTCTCTCTCTCTCTCTCTCTCTCTCTCTCTCTCTCTCTATATATATATATATATATATATATATCCAAGATTTTATGAAACATTTTTTCTGTACATGTTGAAACCTATATTATCCCATCTAGATTTTATGAAACTAGTATTCGAAGTATTTTCAAATGGTGCAGCTATACATTTTTTTTTTGGATTCGATCTCAACACGCTACCTAGGATTGACCTATAACAGATATGGTTTCTCTTAATTATCATGGGTGAATTAATATTACATCTTCTTCTTCTTCTTCTTCTTCTTCTTTTCCCAGGTCTTTATGGGATCGCTGTCTCTATAGTCCATTTCTTTTAGCGAGGCAGATTTGCACCGACTCGCAACGGTGCCCTTTTAGCTCGGAAAAGTTTCCTGATCGTTGATTGGTTAGAGTCATCTTGTCCAACCAATCAGCGATCATGAAACTTTTCCGAGCTAAAAGGGCACCGCTGCGAGTCGGTGCAAATATGCCTCGCTAAAAGAAATGGACTATAGTCAGCCTTCTCCACCTCCCTCTGTCCTAAACATATTCAGAATAAAGTAATTGATTTTAGATGAAAGTGAATTTTATTTACTTTTTAGGGATTTTTTTGAAGGATTTACGACTTGGAATCTTGAGGCAGTGTAGTTAAGACACTCAACTACGAAGAATGTAAAGAACACATCCGGTAGTACAATCCAACTCTTTGTTTTTAGATCGGTCCGTTTTCACTGTTTGTTTTTCCGTCAAAGTGGTTCCTGTGTCTTGCCTATGACCGCAAGATCAAATTTTGTTATTATAGCGTTTTCCTCTAATCGTTTCACTTTTAAAGAGGATGGCTTCTTTGGCGTTCTGGTAATCTCTCTCTCTCTCTCTTTCTCTCTCTCTCTCTCTCTCTCTCTCTATATA
>NC_090759.1:26051959-26069459 GCF_036898095.1 Palaemon carinicauda
TCGAAGATTCCGAACGCTCTCATGTTGCAATGCACATAGCTGTATTAAAACAACGATTAATGGGAATTTTCTGATGTTTTTCGGGATTACTTTTGGATTGCTTGCATTCATTAACGTATTAAAGGTTTAAATGCCACTCATGAATGGCTGAGGCAAGGGACAGTGATATTACCATATCAAACAGGACAATGCCCTAGAGAATGACTATATTACATATGATCAGCGCCCAAGCTCCCTCTCCATCCAAGCTAGGACCAAGGAGAGCCAGGGAATGGCTGCTGATGACTCAGCAGATAGACCTATAGGCTCCCCCAAACCCCCCATCCTCAGCTCACAAGGACGGTGAGGTTGCAGCGATCAAATGAACTAACAAGTTTGAGCTACCACCAGGCCACCTCATCGTATATAAAACTAAGGTTTAATTACAAATGATAAGGATATTTTTTATACAGTAACACGGCCTTTTGGGCCTTTGGTGCGTTTTTTAGGCTTTGTCTCTTATTAATCTTTATCATTAACATTCTCTTATCATATAGTATCATCGTTATCATCCTCATTATATCATGTTATCATACTCATAATTATCATTATTAATGCAGATTTGCCGAGCATTCTATGCTCAAATCATTAACTTTCATAGTTAATCTGTGAATGTAAGTAGGGAAGTTGTCACTTGTTCGTTGGTCAACTGTAGATGGTCTCAAAATCCGGGCGAAGATGAAGTAACCCTGAATTGTGACACCTTTTAGAGTAGTTCCCTTAAAGGATAAAAGAATTAATGTTATATGTTTAAATGCATTTATTGTTCCTAGTAATTTTTTTTTTTTTTTTTTTTTTTTTTGCTATTAAAGGTTTAAAGGCCCCTCGTGAATGGCACGGGCAATGGACAGTGACATTGCCATATCGAGCAGGACAATGCCCTAGAAACTGACCATATATACATATGATCAGCGCCCAAGCCCCTCTCCAACCAAGCTAGGACCAATGAGGGTCAGGCATTGGCTTCTGATGACTCAGGAAATAGACTTATAGGCTCCCTCAAACCCCACATCCTTAGCTCACAAGGATGGTAAGGATGCAGCGACCAAAGAAACTAAAGAGTTTGAGCGGGAATATTCAAACATTTGTACGATAGGTAACGTTCAAAGCAACCTTCCACCGAGTTGAATATTCAAAGGAGAAAACATTGAAAAGGGAAAAGGCAGAATGAATTGAAATAGAATTAACGAATATATTAAAGTTAATCAATTGGACACAATTGTATTATGCTTGTACGCCAGTTTGTTCGAAAGGTTTGCCACAACCATTACCTTTTCATGAGTTTCAAGCGTAGTCCGTACAAGATTAGGTTTCCAGTTAAAAGAAAAAAGTTTATGAAGCAAATATTTTCTTAGTTGAAACACTGTCCATGACATTAGGGATCACTTAGCTACAGTTAAATAATAACTATTTTTTAGTAAAAGAAAAAACAAGAAGAAAATCCCTCCGGCTAAAATTTGTATTTGATATAATATTGAATGCAAATGGTATTGAAATTAATGTTTGAGAAAAATTTCCAGTTAATTTATCATAAGAGCTTGTTTCTCCGTTCGTGGTATTGAATTAATGTATATATATATGTATACCATTTTAATTGTTCAAAAAGGTTCTTGTACTTGCACTACCTTGTAAAACTCTGGGAGTAACTCGCGTCATTAGATATTACCAGCTTTTTAGTATGTGTTTGTAGTTACGCTAAATTTGAGAAAGAGAAATGTTATATTATTCAGGTTGACTGATTTATCATAGCTTTTTTCATACCGCATGGTTGCTTTACCTTCCTCATTATTTAATTGAATTTAATTAGTGATTTAGAAAACCATCTTGAATACGAATGGTATTGAAATTAATGTTTGAGAGAAATTTCTCTTTAATTTGTCTTAAGGGCTTGTTTCTCCGTTCGGGGGTATTGGATAAATGTATATATTTTAATTTTTCAAAAAGGTTCTTTTTCTTGCACTACTTTGTAAAACTCTGGGAGTAACTGACGTCATTAGATATTACCAGCTTATTAGTATTGGTAGCTCCTCTAAATTTGAGAATGGGAAATGTTAATTTATTTAGGATGACTGATTTATCATAGTTTTTTCCACATCTCATGGTTGCTTCACCTTCCTCATTATTTAATTGAATTTATTGATTTGGAAAACCCTTTTGTAGAGTTTTCTGTTTGAATAATTCTAGTTTTCGTTATTGGAAAGGTAAGCGGATTGAAAGCCGTCTCTTTCCTACGTCAAGCATCTTCGAAGAAGATACTTCGTAGGTCAATCTTCTTGGAGGCAATTGCCTTCAGAGGTCTGAAGTTGCTTGGAGGTATTTGCTTTTTGAAATCAAGCTTGTGCGGATGCACCATTTAGGTGGTAACTGAGAGACTGCGTAATTGCAACTAACTTTATTTCAACAGACAGCGAACTTTTATAACGACAGTTTAAATTTTCAAAGGTTTAAAGGTCGCTCATGAATGACTGAGGCAAGGGACAGTGGCATTGCCCTATTGAGCAGGACAGTGCCCTGAAGACTAACTTTATTACATATGATCAACGCCCAAGCCTCCTCTCCACCCAAGCTAGGACCAAGGAGGGCCAGGCAATGGCTGCTGATGACTCGGCAGATAGACTTTTAGGCTCCCCCAAACACCTCGTCCTTAGCTCAATAGGATGGTGAGGTTACAGTGACCAAAGGAACATAACTAGTTTGACCAGTAGGCCAGGACGCTACCACCAGGCCACCACAAAAATTCCAACAGATTTATAAAAGTATATGCAGGCAGAAACAGGTTATCAAAGAGAGGGGAGAGTGATAACGACAATATGCACAAAAAAAAAAAAAAAAAAAAAAAAAAAAAAAAAAAAAAAAACCGTTACAGTGCACGAGCGTGTGATACGCGTACCGTACAAATTACTTGAAGTAATCACGTTCCTATGTCACGATTCTTAGAAGGGATTGCCTCCGGTTTCATTATTCTTTTTGCTTTCATAGATAAAGATTTTTGGAAAATTGTCTTCGTAGGTGAAGGGGTTACTTTTACCTATTTTAAGCTGCATGGAAGCAGTCTGTTTTCTCCTTACTGTTGGTGAATTGCTTTATATTGCTGGAACTGTTGCAAAGCAGACATCAATGTTATTATTATTATTATTATTATTATTATTACTACTGGCTAAGCTACAACCTTAGTTGTAAAAAATATTGTTTATTACTATTATTACTGGCTAAGCTACAACTCTAGTTGGGAACAATTATTATTATTTATTATTATTGTTATGACCGGATAAGCTACAACCCTAGTTGGAAAAGCAGAATGCTACAAGCCGTAGCACTCCAACAGGGAAAATTTAGCCATGTAAGGAAAGGAAACAAGGAAATGAATAAACTAAACGAAGTAATACCACTTACAATGAAATATTTTAAGATAATTAATATTAAATCATGGTATGTTTTTGTTTTTATATAAGGTTCAGGCCGTACGTTTAAATAACCTTGAACAGTTAGAAATTGATAAACCAGTGATGTCTTTAATGAAACCCCCTGGCGGCGGAGAACTAAAGCTGAAAGGAACTAAGTTTGACTGGCATTCAGAAATTTTAATAAATTTACCCATGAATATCCTAACTTCTTTTTAACATGACTTTTTTTTCTCTTGAATTATGTAAGTTTGCTTTCTTCAAAAGGTACCAGTAGGTCTGTTACCTTCTTTTCATCTTCTCTCTTGTTTTCCTTTGGTCTGGTCTACAAAAGAATATTATAGGTTTGTCCTTCCTATTTGCCATTTGCTCTTGATAAACTATAGATCAACGCCTCTTTAAACTCTGAAGCAAAAAATCGCTGGTATATAATTTTGGACGATAAAATATGAAGTATTCATTTGAGAGTGATTCGGATTGTTTCTAACTAATTATTTCCCAGTAGTAAAATAAGAAAACTATAAACATCAGATAACTCAAGTCAAATACATTTTCATTGGCGAAGCTAAGAAGAAAATGTTGTATTAAACAAAAATGTCTTATGGAATAGATAATTTCGCTCGAGTAATATGTGTAGTTAGTTTACGGTAATACCGCATAATTTCACATAATGATAATAGTCTACTGATGCAAGATGATACTAAGTGAGAGACTGTCGGCAGCAGATGGCGTGTCTGCTTACTGCTACCAGTCTGCCGGCCTTCTTTTGGTCCTGCACGTTGTCTTCCTTGCATGCATGCATGCATGCCTGCCTTCATACATTTTCCTTCGTGGTATGCTTTAATGCTTTGGGCTTATTCGCGGTATATGCGTGCAATGTTCTTTCTTAGGCATCTAAACCTTGTTGATAGTTTCGGACGCTTTTAAGTAAAACTCGTTAAGAGCGACTTTGATATACTGTCGAATGGGAAGATAGATCATATTGCTTAGATTACTCTTATTGTATCAAGAAGTATATTTTCGCTCGCGTGTGCGCTATTTATTCCCTTCAAATCAATGTGTACTGATGAGATTCGTGTTCACTCCAATTAGAATAGCTCACTATCGTGAGATTTCACGACATTAAAACGTTCGGTCGACCAAAAGGTCTTCGTGCGTATGTTCATTTGTGTGTATATTTGATTAAAATAGTTTACGTTTAGTAAAGTCAATTTGATTTTGGATTAATTTCAATACTCTTTTATTATATAATTTATTTAGCTAAAATCTTCCTTGATATATTGCCTCGTAGAACGAGCTAAAACTAAATTGAAAATAAGATAACTTCCTGTATCCTTTAACTTCTCTTGATTAAAGTCTCTCGATGTTTTCCTTTTAAATTAAAGGCCATCCCGAAGCCCGTACATCTTCCCATTAAATAGTCTTTTGCGATTGCCTTTACATTCTTATCATAATTATATTGCAAATTACACTTGCTCGGTTATGACTTCCTGATGATATATGGCTTGAAGAAGATTAGAGAAATAGAGTAAGAGTTTTTTGTTTATGGAACTTGATTCTTATTCGGCTCGTGGTGGTGGCCGATGTGGTAACGCCCCTGAATGGTGAACGCCCGACTGGGGTTAGTCCCCCCCCCCCCCTCGAACTCGGTAGTTCCTTTGGTCGCTGCAACCTCACCATCCTTGTGAGCTAAGCTTAGATGAGGATTTTGGGGAGCCTATAGGTCTATCTGCTGAGTCATCAACAGCTATTCCCTGGCCATCCTTGGTCCTAGCTTGAGTGGAGAGGAGGCTTGGGCGCTGATCATATGTATATATGGTCAGTGTCTAGGGCATTGTCCTGCTTGATTGGGCAGACTGTCCCTTCCCTCTGCCATTCATGAGTGGCATTTAAACGTGGAATTGAGGGATGAAATTCGACAAACTCCATTGTTGTAACTCACTGTGATGGAAGAGAGAGGCCCTGTCCGTGTAATGAATGGGGTAATTTATCCGTTTCATGATTATAATTTTGCAATATCAAGGAAAAAGGATTAGATTCTGCGCGTTAATTACGAAAGCCATAAAACTCGACCCAAAATACCTGTTGTGACGTCATCCTTTTTTGAGTTCCCATTTAGTAAATGTTACCTTATTAGTGTATTTATATATTGGGGAGTACATAAATTGCCTTGTTTAATGAAAACATCGAAGAGGTAGGGTTGGTACAATAGGATGGGGCGTGTTCGCTTGTTTTTGTTTCTGGTCTTTTGGTTACTTTAAATCGCATTTTATTATTATTATTACTAGCTAAACTACAACCTTAGTTGGAAAAGCAATATGCTAAGCCCAAGGGTTCCAACAGGGAAAAATAGCCCAGTGAGGAAAGGAAATAAGGCAATAGATAAACGATGTAAGTAGTAATGAACAATTAAATTAAAATCTTTTAAAAACAATAACAACATTAAAATAAATATTTGATATATAAACTATAAAAGGACTTATGTAAGCCTGTTCAACATAAAAACATTTGCTGCGAGTTTGAACTTTTGAAGTTCTACTGATTCAACTACCCGATTAGGAAGATCATTAAACTCACAACTTGGTCATAGCTGGAATAAAACTTCTACAGTACTGTGTAGTATTGAGCCTCATGATGGAGAAGGCCTGGCTATTAGAATTAACTGCATACGTAGTATTTTATATCTATGGACTGCCAGCTTTTATTTTTTCCTGTTCCCTTTTATATGCTTTTGTTTATTTTGGATATTTTATTTTGTTTACCGGAAGTATTTTAAGGAATTTTTAAAGAAATTTATTTTGTTGTAAAGAGGAAATATTCTTATTAATGCCACAAATTTGCTCTTTTACCAATAGATAAATCTTCTCTGTGTTGCATCAGATACTTGAACTGTGATTCTGGTTTGATATATATTCTTTCTGACGCTTTTCTATGATTTTCACTTTTTAATTGTTTCCAAGTTTTGTCCAAAAGTTTATCAGTAAGTCTGCCTGTCTATACACAAAGCAGTTTTCTATTTTTATATTTGTTATATATATCTACAGTTTATCTATCTATATATCTATCTATCTATCTATCTATATATATATATATATATATATATATATATATATATATATATATATATATATATATATATATATGCATCTTATCTAGTTCACGGCGAGTTTATCTCCAAGGATTGCGAAGTTAAGTTTGTAATTTTTATGATATATCTCCTCATCTTTCTCTTCTTTCTTTTCTCTCTAAATGTGGTAGATTCAGATTGTTGCTAATCGTTTATTTAATAGAAGAAATAACTGTTAATTGTTATTAATATTTATTTTCTGCCATGAGGATACGAACCTATAGTATAGTTAGGAAAAAATACAAATGACATAAAACAATTTCTTATTCTTTTTTCTTAATTTTACTTAATCTTCCCTACTCGTATTTACATTGTCGGTGTATTTAGGATGGTAATCACAATTATTAAGGTTATAATTATTACCATTATTACTTTTTTTTTTTTTTTTTTACTTCAATATGATAATCATGAAGAGCAGACGTACATGAGATTCTTCGTATTAAAGGAAGCATTATAGATTAAGTGTACTGTATAGATCTTCTGCACGATGATGTATTCTCAAAATTCCGAATCCTGATGTAATTGAAGTGTATAAAAAGTAAATGTAATCCCATATGTTCAAGTACACAGAAAAGATCCGCCAGATTATATTGATAATTCAAGTAACTGATTATGATATTTATTCTCTCTCTCTCTCTCTCTCTCTCTCTCTCTCTCTCTCTCTCTCTCTCTCTCTCTCTCTCTCTCGCTCTCTCTCTCTCTCTCTCTCTCTCTCTATTTTTTTTCTTTCTCTTTCTTTGTTTCTCTTTTTCTCTTGCTTTCTCTTTTTCACTTGCTTTCTCTTTTTCACTTGCTTTCTCTTTGGCTTTCTTTGTTTCTTTTTCCCTTGCTTTCTCTTTGGCTTTCTTTGTTTCTTTTTCCCTTGCTTTCTCTCTCTCTCTCTCTCTCTCTCTCTCTCTCTCTCTCTCTCTCTCTCTCTCTCTCTCTCGTGAGTGTGTGATTGTGGGGAGTAATCGATCCTTCACCACATAATACGGTTCCCCTTAGAACGGAAAATAAGGGAGAATAATGCAGGAAGCGAAGGCATTAAGGGCGATTAAGGGAATAAGGAAAGGGACACTGCTGATGGGGGAATCACAGAAGAATGGAGGGGCGGTCGGGATGCCAGATAAGAGAAGGAGAATAACGAGGAGGAAATTAGGCCAAAAGGACAAGCTGGAATAAAGAAAAGTGGAGAGGGGATATATACATACATATATATATATATATATATATATATATTATATATATATTATATATATATATATTATATATATATTATATATATATATTATATATATATATATTATATATATATATTATATATATTATATATGTATATATGTATTGTATATGCATATATATTTATATATATATATATATATATATATATATATACTGTATTTTATATATGTATACATATATTGTATATATACACATACATACATACATACATATACAGACAGGCATATATAGAGAAAGATACACAGACTTACACACTGAGAGAGAGAGAGAGAGAGAGAGAGAAGGGGGCTGGGATAAAATTAACCCTATTGTATATTTGTCATTGAAATGTACGTGGTGAAACATCTTTTTCGCTTTCCAGTATTGTGTTAGGTGGGTCAGGACAGTGTCTGCTGTCTTCAAGAACATTGTTATATGTTCTTATGATGTAGGTTTTCAATCACATTTGACTCTCCTTCAATATGATTTGAAGAGATATAGGAAGAGGGTGTCATGAAAATGATGTTCACGTTAACCACCATCTATTTAAGACAATTTTTATGAGACTTGCCACCGTTTTTATTAATCTTTTTAACATAACGTATGTTTGCATTTCGTGTATCTATTATAATAGTCTCCGTAGCTCCTTTTGTAAAAAATAATAATAATAATAATAATAATAATCACACTGTTTAAATGAATATTTTTGTCATGCACTCATTATTTTTATACTTCATGTATCTCTAACAGTAAGATATCTATAACTACTACTGTAAAAAAAAAATTCCTTGAAACCCATATTACTCCACGTGTTGTCGTATGTCCTGGTTACATTTGTTCTTTCTATGATTCTTCAAACTATTTGGATAGCTTCCAGTAGAGTAGCTGGAATTTTGGAACAGGTCGGACAATGGGGAATGAAGTAATACAAATGTTTACGGGCCGTTAAAGACATATTTGGTCTTCTGTATCATTTAAGGGATTCATTGGTTACGTCCATTTTTAACGGATGTGTTAGGCTATTGCACTGTGTATTTCCACGTTTGATAGTTTCATTTATTGTGTGTAGTGGTAATGGACACACTATGTATCTCACATTATGGACTGCCTGGCTAGTACAGTGGTAAAACGTGTTTGCCTAGCATTCGCATGGCAGCAGATCGATCCCCGCCCTGGACCATGAGTTAAAGCTGTTTAGTTGGGAGGCCACTTGTGTGATTGGGCACCACAGTTGTCAGTTGGGCTTGTCTGGCTGACGTTCTGGTGAGCATCTATTCTGATGAAACAAACTGAAACAAAACTCCTTTAACCTTTAATTAGAAATTTCATTAGACTTTTCCAGTATATCCAAGGAATTTATTGCCTAATTTTATGTAAATATTCGACTCGACGGTTATTGTGTTTTAACTAAAAGTAAGGGATATTATATGCGTTTCCATATTTTTTTTTTTTCAGTTTCTGAAAAAGATTTCTTTGGTATTTCGAGATTGTGTACTGTACGAGTATGTATTGTGTGTTTGCATCATTAAGGGATGCATTTGTAGACCCAGAGAAGCTTGTGCCTTCTAATAGTTTTCAACGAATGAAAAGGGTGGATTGGATTGGATATTTTTAGATTATGTGGAAGACTATTTTGATATATCCAGAATATAGTTTATTATTATTATTATTATTATTATTATTATTATTATTATTATTATTATTATTATTATTATTATTATTTGGTAAGCTACAGCCCTAGTTGGAAAAGCAGGATGCTATAAGCCCAGGGGCTCCAACAGGGAAAATAGCCCATGGAGAAAAAAAAAAGGAAAAATAAAATATTTTAAGAACAGTAACAACAATAAAATGGACGCCTATGATGTATTCAGATTGCGTATAAGATGCATTATCTTCCCAGATTGTCAGTTCATGCAAATGTTTTAATGGATGCTTCTGGTGATACAATGAATACATTGTTTGTTTCAGATCCTGTAACGGATATATTTGTTTCATTATTATATCAAGGATGCAGTGATGTTTCAAAAGATGCTTTTATGTTGTTTCTGGTGTGTGAGGGATGCATTTATTTTTTTTTTAAATGCACTGTGTTGCTTTAGGCAGAAATACGTTGGAATAAATGGATTAGTAGTTCGAGAAAGAATTAGGTTAGCAGGTGGTGGATTTCGATTAAACCGGATATAACACTGTTATAGTTGAAGTCTGGGTATAAAATACTTTTGGTTTTGTATTTATCTAGATATGCAATCGTTCCTTCAATTTTTTTTTTTTTTTAAAGGGATGTATTGATGATTAAGAATTGTGTAATGATGCAAATGATTTTTTTTTAGTCCTGAATTAAACATGGAGAGATGAGATTTAGAGGCGCTGTTACAGCCGGTAGTTGTAGGTTAGGATAAAGTTTAAACTTTTATTTAAATATTGAGCATAGTAGTGATTGGAAATATTCTTATTTATGAAGACTCGCTGTTGTAGTTGTTTGTATTCCTATATGTAATCGTCTACTCTTATAATGGAAAATAATGAAACTTAAAGATTTTTTTTATTTATTGAATAGGCTATGTAATTGTCGACAATTAATAATATTAAGTAGTGGAACTTCTAGGGAAAAAAAATCTTATTGACGAAGAGTAACTTTTATAGTAAGATTTTTATTCATACAAGTAATCGTAGACTCTAATAGTGGAAAATAATGAAACTTAAATATTTTTTTTTATTTACTAAATATGTAATTGTCGACAATTAATAATATTAAGTAGTGGAACTTCTAGGGAAAAAAAATCTTATTGACGAAGAGTAACTTTTATAGTAAGATTTGTATTCATACAAGTAGTCGTCGACTCTAATAGTGGAAAATAATGAAACGGATTTTTTTTTTGTACAGAATATGTAATTGTCGACTCTAATAAGAGTTAGTGAAACTTGCAGAGAAGAAAAAATATTTTTTGAACTACCGAACAAAAACTCTAAACAATTTGATAAACATAAATCGTTATCATAACAAATAACATCAATATACTATTATACAGATTTGTATAAATTACCCGTTTTCGAAACGAATAGGAAGTAATTGTCTACTCTAATAATAGAAAGTAGTGAAACTTAAAAAAGAAAAAAAAATTACTACAGAACACAAATTCCAAACAGATTTAATAAACATAAATCGTTATAGTAACAAATAACATCGACATACTATTATACAGATTTGTATAAATTACCTTTTTATTATTATTATTATTATTATTATTATTATTATTATTATTATTTATTTAACGGATGTGAAGTAATCGAAAATGCGCTGTATTTTGATCAACATTTTATTAAAAGTAATTAAATGGAAAAAAAAAGTCATTGCAATTTCTTCTTTTCAAGCACGACCGTAAACCATTTTATTGGCAAGCCCAGTTAACGACCGGGATTGTTGTTCAAATGAATGAATATAATGGATTGAATTTGTTATCGGACGTATACAAAAGTTCGTCAAATGGAAACGGATGCGGTAATGCAATTTCGTTTGACCAGAGAATTAAAGCGCTGGAAAACATGAAAACGGGAATAAAATCGGATAAATTTTATGAAGGAAATGAAAATGCGAACAGACAGTGCAAAAGTGGTGGGTTGCGTTAAAGTGATTCGATATGTGGAGGTCGTCATTGGTTGTGGTGATATGGAAAGTTAGGGTGATTATAATATATGTATATGTATATATATATATATATATATATATATATATATATATCTAGATATATATCTAGATATATATATATATATATATATATATATATATATATATATATATAGTTCAGATTATCTATAGATTTTTATGAATGTCATTATTGGTTGCAGTCAGACGTAAAGCTTGGTGGTATTTTAATTTACACTAGTGTATATATATATATATATATATATATATATATATATATATATATATATATATATTATATGTACACAGAGCTCAGGTTATCTATAGAATTTTCATAGAAATAACATTAAAATGCCATTTTCCATAGTCCTAGGTGCCTGTGTAATTTGCGCCTAAATCGCATTATACGGTGGGGGAAAAAAATAAGGGTTAATGGAGGGTATCACTGTCTATTCATAAGAAACGGAATTGTCTACGAGGCGAAGTCGAGATAGATATGAGGCTTGAGATCTGTTTCTAATGGAAGGGGATGAGTTGCTCTTCGCCAAGCAGGAGGGTTGTGTTGACCAATGAGGTTAACATCCCTGACTGGTGAACGCCAGACTGGGGTTAGTCTCGCTCAAACTCATTAGTTTCTTTGGTAGCTGCAACCTCACCATCCTTCTGAGCTAGGGATGGGGAGTTTTTTGGGAGCCTATAGGTTTATCTGCTGAGTCATCATCAGCTATTGCTTGGCCCTCCTTGGTCCTAGCTTGGGTGGAGAGCGGCTTGGGCAGATCCCCTCTCTCTCTCTCTCTCTCTCTCTCTCTCTATATATATATATATATATATATATATATATATAATGTGTGTGTGGGTGTGCGTGTGTGTGTGGTCAGTCACTACGGCATTGTCCTGCTTGATAGAGTAATGTCACTGTCCCTTATCTCTGCCATTCATGAACTGCTTTTAAACCTTTTAAACTATCTTCATGTAAAACGATCTATACCCCCCCCCCTCATCCTGCGCGCCTTGAACTTCATTATGATTAGTGCCTTTCGTATTTCCCTGTCATCAGATCCGAGAGGAAAAAATGAGGGGAGACGGGGAAACAGAAAATGCCGAACTAAAATTTCGGGAGGGGAGGAAGAAGTCAGATTCTGGGTCTTCTGTGAAAGACAGACAGAGTTCAGTGAAAGAAAGCGTGCGGACGGAAACTAAAATTTGTCTATGCTTGATTTAATGAAGAGGTTGCATTTGATTATCTTAATTGGGCGTACATATACGTGGTAGGGAAAGTTATCTGGGGGAAACTTTCCACGATCAGTTTTTTATAGTTTTATATAGTAAATCGTGTGGTACAGTGGCTAGTTTGAGAGAGAGAGAGAGAGAGAGAGAGAGAGAGAGAGAGAGAGAGAGAGAGAGAGAGAGACTCCCCTTCTAAATACCCTCCTCCCCTCATTTCATCGGATACATGCGTAGTATTTATTCATTTGTGCATACCGGTGAGATGCGAGACTGAGGTCGAGTTGGGCGGTCTTTAACACTAGAAGAGCGAGGGATGGGTGGTGAGAAAGAGAACACTAGAAAGGGGGAGGGGTCAGAGGGGAAAGGACATGCCTGATGATGAAATGGGAGGAAATGTCAAAAGGTGGAATAGTGTGAAAATACCATTGTGCAAAATAGATATTTTTATTCTGTCTATAGTGTTAGTTCGTGTGTAAATACTAATAGTATTTTTATATGTTCATGTAAACTGGAACTTCATTGAGTATAGAGATTTTCCTCGGAGAGATTGGTATAATCCCTTAAGACTGGGAATCTGGTGAAGATCAGAGAATGGTTCCTCTTGACTACGTTGGGAGGGGGGGGATTACCTCCCCGAGGCCCTGTACTTTTGATTACCTCTTCGAGGCCCTGTACTTTAGATTACCTCTTCGAGGCCCTGTACTTCTGATTGCCTGAAGGCCCTGTACTTCTGCTTACCTCTTCGAGATCCTGTACTTGTGATTACCTCTTCGAGGCCTGTACCTTTGATTACTTATTCGAGGCCTTGTACTTCTGATTGCCTCTTTGAGGCTCTGTACTTTTGATTGCCTCTTCGAGGCCCTGTACTTTTGATGACCTTTTCGAGGCCCTGTTCTTTTGATGACCTTTTCGAAGCCCTATTCTTTTGATGACTTTGAGGCCCTGTTCTTTTGATGACCTTTTCGAAGCCCTATTCTTTTGATGACCTTTTCGAGGCCCTGATCTTTTGATGACTTTGAGGCCCTGTTCTTTTGATGACATTTTCGAGGCCCTGTTCTTTTGATGACTTTGAGGCCCTGTTCTTTTGATGACATTTTCGAGGCCCTGTTCTTTTGATGACTTTTTCGAAGCCCTGTTCTTATGATGACTTTGAGGCCCTGTCTTTTTTATGACATTTTCGAGGCCCTGTTCTTTTGATGACCTTTTCGAGGCCCTGATCTTTTGATGACTTTGAGGCCCTGTTCTTTTGATGACATTTTCGAGGCCCTGTTCTTTTGATGTCATATTCGAGGCCCTGTTCTTTTGATGACATTTTCGAGGCCCTGTTCTTTTGATGACTTTTTCGAAGCCCTGTTCTTATGATGACTTTGAGGCCCTGTCTTTTTTATGACATTTTCGAGGCCCTGTTCTTTTGATGACCTTTTCGAGGCCCTGTTCTTTTGATGACCTTTTCGAGGCCCTGTTCTTCTGATGACTTTGAGGCCCTGTTCTTTTGATGACTTTGAGGCCCTGTTCTTTTGATGACCTTTTCGAGGCCCTGTTCTTTTGATGACTTTGAGGCCCTGTTCTTTTGATGACTTTGAGGCCCTGTTCTTTTGATGACATTTTCGAGGCCCTGTTCTTTTGATGACCTTTTCGAGGCCCTGTTCTTTTGATGACTTTTTCGAGGCCCTGTTCTTTTGATGACTTTTTCGAGGCCCTGTTCTTTTGATGACTTTTTCGAGGCCCTGTTCTTTTGATGACTTTTTCGAGGCCCTGTTCTTTTGATGACTTTGAGGCCCTGTTCTTTTGATGACTTGAGGCCCTGTTCTTTTGATGACTTTGAGGCCCTGTTCTTTTGATGACATTTTCGAGGCCCTGTTCTTTTGATGACTTTTTCGAGGCCCTGTTCTTTTGATGACTTTGAGGCCCTGTTCTTTTGATGACATTTTCGAGGCCCTGTTCTTTTGATGACTTTGAGGCCCTGTTCTTTTGATGATATTTTCGAGGCCCTGTTCTTTTGATGACTTTTTCGAAGCCCTGTTCTTATGATGACTTTGAGGCCCTGTCTTTTTGATGACATTTTCGAGGCCCTGTTCTTTTGAAGACCTTTTCGAGGCCCTGTTCCTTTGATGACTTTGAGGCCCTGTTCTTTTGATGACATTTTCGAGGCCCTGTTCTTTTGATGACTTTGAGGCCCTGTTCTTTTGATGACTTTGAGGCCCTGTTCTTTTGATGACATTTTCGAGGCCCTGTTCTTTTGATGACATTTTCGAGGCCCTGTTCTTTTGATGACTTTGAGGCCCTGTTCTTTTGATGACTTTGAGGCCCTGTTCTTTTGATGACTTTGAGGCCCTGTTCTTTTGATGACTTTGAGGCCCTGTTCTTTTGATGACATTTTCGAGGCCCTGTTCTTTTGATGACATTTTCGAGGCCCTGTTCTTTTGATGACTTTGAGGCCCTGTTCTTTTGATGACTTCGAGGCCCTGTCCTCTTGATGTCATTTTCGAGGCCCTGTTCTTTTGATGACTTTGAGGCCCTGTTCTTTTGATGACATTTTCGAAGCCCTGTTCTTATGATGACTTTTTCGAAGCCCTGTTCTTATGATGACTTTGAGGCCCTGTCTTTTTTATGACATTTTCGAGGCCCTGTTCTTTTGATGACCTTTTCGAGACCCTGTTTTTGATGACTTCGAGGCCTGTCCTCTTGATGTCATTTTCGAGGCCCTGTTCTTTTGATGACTTTGAGGCCCTGTTCTTTTGATGACATTTTCGAGGCCCTGTTCTTTTGATGACTTTTTCGAAGCCCTGTTCTTATGATGACTTTTTCGAAGCCCTGTTCTTATGATGACTTTGAGGCCCTGTCTTTTTGATGACATTTTCGAGGCCCTGTTCTTTTGATGACCTTTTCGAGACCCTGTCCTTTTGATGACATTTTTGAGGCCCTGTACTTTTTTAATACCTCTTCGAGGCCCTGTACTCTTTGATTACCTCTCCGAGACCCTGTACTTTTTTATTACCTCTTTGAGGCCCTGTACTTTTTTATTACCTCTTCGAGGCCCTGTACTTTTTTATTACCTCTTCGAGACCCTGTACTTTTTGATCACCTTTTCGAGGCCCTGTACTTTTGATTACCTCTTCGAGGCCCGGTACTTTTGATTACATCCTCGAGGCCCTGTACTTTTTTATTACCTTTTCGAGGCCCTGTACTTTTTTTTACTACCTCTTCGAGGCCCTGTACTTTTGGTTACCTTTATCGAGGCCTGTACTTTTTATTACCTCTTTGAGGCCCTGTACTTCTTTTACTACCTCTTCGAGGCCCTGTACTTCTTTTACTACCTCTTCGAGGCCCTGTACTTTTGACTACCTCATCGAGGCCCTGTACTTTTGACTACCTCTTCGAGGCCCTGTACTTATGACTACCTCTTCGAGGCCCTGTACTTTTGACTACCTCATCGAGGCCCTGTACTTTTGACTACCTCATCGAGGCCCTGTACTTTTGATTACCTCTTCGAGCCCCTGTACTTTTGACTACCTCTTCGAGGCCCTGTACTTTTGACTACCTCTTCGAGGCCCTGTACTTTTGACTACCTCTTCGAGGCCCGGTACTTTTGATTACCTCTTCGAGGCCCGGTACTTTTGATTACCTCATCGAGGCCCTGTACTTTTGACTACCTCTTCGAGGCCCTGTACTTTTGACTACCTCTTCGAGGCCCTGTACTTTTGATTACCTCTTCAAGGCCCTGTACTTTTGATTACCTCTTCGAGGCCCTGTTATTTTTGTTATGGTGCGGTGAATTCATTGTTACTATTTATATCTCGTTATGTTAATACATTCACCCTGACAACGACTAACTGTTTTGACTGATTACTTGCAACTCGGTTACCGGCAACTCTATAGCTCAAGGGTTATTATATACATTGAGGAAAGGCAATGCCATAATGCCATGCCAATTAGTTGTAAATTAAAATTTAAGCAAAATTTTCCTATCATATATAAGCTAATTTGATGCTACACACACACACACACACACACACACACACACTTATAAAAATGTAAAATAATTCAAAAGTATATGAATGTGCGTTAGTAATATATTATTTACTAATGTGTATGGGCGAATGGAAAGTTCTTGAAAGGAAGAGGTATCTTTTACTCGGATATATCTTTCATTCTGCATTACTCTTTTATAGGCGATAAACACTGAAATGGTCATTTATTGGACTGTTATATTAGATTACATTAAATACGGTTATGTCGAAGTAAACTAATTTGGCGCATTTAGAGCCATTATGAGGGGAAGGGTTGTACTACCAAACAAGCTGTTGAATGGAATTAGTTGATGCAAACATTGCTCGATGTGGAACATCAAAGGGTAGAAACTCCTTAGCAGTTTTTGGAAGGAGTCACTCCACTAAACTAGCCTTAAAAGGGGGACGGACATTGAGACGAAATATATTGAGAGAGAGAGAGAGAGAGAGAGAGAGAGAGAGAGAGAGAGAGAGAGAGAGAGAGAGAGAGAGAGAGAGAGAGAGAGAGAGAATGCTGACGACTGATACAAGAAGTTGGGATAGAGCGGCGTATCCCCTCCCCCCCCCCAAAAAAAAAAAGCAGAACCAGAAAGAAATATATGTAGGAGGGGAAAAACATCGCTATGAAAGCTTGTGATCAATGGTCAAGAAAAAAAGTGCTTACTAATGGCTTTTATCCAGAGCGATTGGAGAGTAAATTGCAGTGTCTTGGGCAGGAGTCCGAATTTAGGAAAATTAGAGGTCCATTACTCCCGGTGCCTCTTTGTTCAAAGACCTGATTTGGATGCAGCGCCGCTACCCATGGCGGAACTTATTACACGGACGTTCGCGGACTGCAAAAGTTGCCGAC
>NC_090759.1:26071959-26076959 GCF_036898095.1 Palaemon carinicauda
TAAGGGCCAACTTCCAGACGGAATTTTAGATTCTTTTACTAGAGTGCTTTTGTATTTTTTTTTATTGTTAATGAGGGTGGTGTTTTTAATTAGGTGCATTTTATGTTGGTTTAGTCATGTTATTGTGATGTCTGTGTCTCTATGTCACGTCGATCATCTTGTCTCCAATTTTATTTCTTTGCCGTTTTGCTACGCTTCTTGTATATATTGAATGGATGGACCGTTACAGCTAAATTTTTTTCGGTGATTTTAATTAAGGAAAATTTAACTGAATATAAACTTTTATCTGGAAAAAGGATAATAAATTAACTAGATATATTATCTAGACAAGTCAAATTCAAGTCCTTACGATAATCGAAATAAAAATATCAAAAGATTTTTTAGATGCATTTGCAATCATAAGATGATTAACAGCATATACATTAAGCTGGTTAACCTTATGTAGGTGGAACCCAATAGTAATTCTAATTGAAAAATAAAAAGGATTATCGATGAGTTAATTATAATCAACAAACTCATATTCCTTTGAAAACTCAATCTTCGAGATATAGAAATTATAACACTCGCTTTATAATGCTAATCATCCTTTAATCTATTATGTTTTTAATCTGGTGTATTTATATTATATAACTCGAATAAATAAGAAGTTTTCGTTACATCGATAGTTCAGTAATCTATTTAGATCCTATGAGACTAATCCAGCCTAATCTTTTTTTTTTTTTCTGAAACGAACCAATGCAAAACTGATTTGAAGAGGTGGCTAAAGTCTCTCTCTCTCTCTCTCTCTCTCTCTCTCTCTCTCTCTCTCTCTCTCTCTCTCTCTCTCTCTCTCTCTCTGTTGTTTGTGTTTACAGTTTAGTTTGTATGTTTGCTATGCTCGACTTGTGAAATAAAGTTTTTCAGTTTTCTGTTTTAAAATTGGGTATAATCTATGCGACTGTCGTGATACCATTAATGTTTCAAGACTATGATATGCAGTATATTATACTGTATTACTGTGTGTTTGTATAATATATATATATATATATATATATATATATATATATATATATATATATATGTGTGTGTGTGTGTGTGTGTGTGTATGTATAATATGTCTATATCATGTAATCTTTTTAAGATCTATTCTGAACTATTTTTAGTTGTGAAATGTATCGAAAGTAGAACATTTACAAGGGATATTAACAAATAAAACACGATAAGGAAGAATTAAGACACTAAGGCGGACTATTATAGAAGCAAGATTGTCGTGTAAGACGTACATTCTTTGCAAGATTGCGATGTGAAATTATCAGAAAAACTTTTGGGACTTCCCAGATCATGATATGATTTCCCCTCTTCTTTGCCAAAGTTTCACCTCTCCCCTCTTGACATAATATCCAGCAAGGAATATTTGTTGCCCTTCGGAAAAAATTAATCATCTCCTCCTCCTACGCCTATTGACGCAAAGGGTCTCGGTTAGATTTCGCCAGTCGTCTCTATCTTGAGGTTATAAGTCAATACTTCACCAATTCATCATCATCTACTTTCGGCTAAATAGTCCTCAGCCATGTAGGCCTGGATATTCCAATTCTTCTAGTGCCTTGTGGAGCCCAGCTGAACGTTTGGTGAACTAATCTCCCTTGGGGAGTGCGAAGAGCATACCCAAACCATCTCCATCTACCCCTCACTATGATCTCCTCCACATGTGGCACCTGAGTAATCTTTCTTATAATTCTCTCTTGGGGAGTGCGAAGAGCATACCCAAGGCCAATATATTGGCCTTGAGCATACCATTGGCCTTGAGCATACCCAAACCATCTCCATCTACCCCTCGCCATGATCTCATCCACATATGGCACTCGAGTAATCTTGATTATAGTTTCATTTCTAATTCTGCCCTACCATTTAACTCCCAATATTCTTCTGGGGGCTTTGTTCTCAAATTTGAAAAAAAAATAAAGTAAGGATAGGAAAAAAAAGTGTCTTATCCAGGCAGTATTTTAGCCAAGAAACATTATGCTACAATTGACATCGAGTTCCGATAGCCTCGATTCCATTTCCAAAGAACGCGCAAGTTTGAGGGAAATTGCTGAAGAGCGCAGGTCAGTGGAATTGCCAGAGATGGCGCCAGGGACAGTCGATGGGTTATGTTGGACGATAAGAGAGATTCCTTGCTAAAGTAAAAGGGGATATAAGGAGGGAAGTTAGGCGGCTTCTCGAACTTAGGATAGGATATAAAGATTCATGTGATGAGTCTCCTCGTCTTATATGGAGTGTTGTACAGAGGAACTTCTTCATAACCGAAGTTTCATAGTGCTAAGAGTATCATTAACGACCAATGGTAGGTAAGAGAGACCATCATGGGGTATTTTTATCTTTCCTATTTTCATTCAATGTGATATGATTGAATTATATTATGGATGAAAATAAATTGTTGATTTATGAAGTTATTCCATGAATTGGAGGAAACTCGAGAAACGCTAAAATAACAGATGTTGACATATGTTAGGGAGAGCAGAAAAAAGACAATGATTGATAAGGGTAATATCTGCTGTAAAAAGTTCAATAATTGGTAAATGTAATATCTACTGTGAAAAGTTCAATGATTGATAAAGAGTATTATCTACTGTAAAAAGTTCAATGATTGATAAGAGTAATATCTACTGTGAAAAGTTCAATGATTGATAAGAGGAATATCTAATGTAAAAAGTTCAATTATTGATAAGAGTAATATCTACTGTAAAAAGTTCAATTATTGATAAGAGTAATATCTACTGTAAAAAGTTCAATTATTGATAAGAGTATTATCTACTGTAAAAAGTTCAATGATTGATAAGAGTAATATCTACTGTAAAAAGTTCAATAATTGATAAGAGTAATATCTACTGTAAAAAGTTCAATGATTGATAAGAGTAATATCTACTGTAAAAAGTTCAATCATTGATAAGAGTAATATCTACTGTAAAAAGTTCAATCATTGATAAGAGTAATATCTACAGCGAAAAGTTCAATAATTGATAAAGAGTATTATCTACTGTAAAAAGTTCAATAATTGATAAGAGTAATATCTTCTGTAAAAAGTTGTTATTGATAAGAGTAATATCTATTGTAAAAAAATCACAAAGGTTAGAAATATTAAACAAATGGGTCAAATACACTTTTGGAGGTACATACATACATACGTAATTTTGATAGGTATTTGCTAGATGTGTGACCCCTTGTGTAAGAATTATGATACCTTGCCTTTATTGGATTCGTATCTAGGAGATGGTCACTGAGGCAGAAATTGCCTAAGACTCTTCTTAGAAAAGCAGCTTATGAAAAATCTTCTTTTGTTGTATTTATGTCTGTGAAAATGGGGTCTCTCTCTCTCTCTCTCTCTCTCTCTCTTTCTCTTTCTCTTTCTCTCTCTCTCTCTCTCTCTCTCTCTCTCTCTCTCTCTCTCTCTCTCTCTCTCTCTCTCTCTCTTTTGGGACAGCGTACATTGGGCTGGTATTTATTTGGAAGAAATCTTTCTTGGGTTTCAATTGAAGGATAGATTTGTTTGAAGAAAATTTTCTTTTTTAAATTGAAAGATGTGATTTTTACTTGATTTTATATTGAAAGATGCCTTTTTTCTTCATTTTGAATTGAAAGATTGATTTTTCTTTTTGAACTCGTTCAATATATTTTATTATAGTTTTTAAGAGTTATGAGTACAGGTGTGACCACATAATGTAAATCTCTGATTCAGTTTCATTGCCAAGTTTGTAAAGATATTTTTCATCTCATAAATTATTACATTGTTATAAAACCATTCATTCGGTAGTGTGGAAAGTTGAAAACGAATGACTTCGTTAATGAAAATGGAGATTGAATGTAAATGTTCCCAGTCCCATTTCTCTCGGTATATTTGGCTTCGGAGATGTATCGCGGGTCCATTAGGAGATATTGACAGAGTGAGGGACCTTCTCCTCTTTTCTTCATCTTCTTTAACACGGGAAGGACGTCTGATCTTACCTGGTTATCAAGGAAATTAATTTGGTTGGATGGGGGGCGGGGGGGGGGGGGGGGGGCGCTGGAGGTCGGGAGCCTAGTCCTACAAAGGTGAAGGAGCGAATGAAGTCCGAAGTTCGAATGAAAAGCGAAGGCGTTGGAAACATTCGTGTTAGGCTATTAAAGAAAGGTTGTAGGATTTTAATTTTTCTGGATTCGGATTCAATCACGTATCCTCTCGACTTGAGGGCTGTTGAATTGAGAAACTTGAACTTTTTACTCTTTGAAGTCTACGGAAACGACTTTGAGAAAAGGATAAGGAGAGCGATTTGAATTTTTACTAGGAGGAAGAGGTACAGTAACTGAATATTAATCCTTGCCTAATTGCTTTCTGTCCTTCAGGTGCTGTCTTTTGAATTAGAGAGGTGAATAGTAGCTCGGTTACATAAGTATTTTAAAAACTTTCGATCACCTTGCGATTGATGCAAAGTGCAATTCAGCTTTAATTTGCTATCACGATGAGAGGGAGATGCTATAGAGTTTTTTTTTAATGATAAACAAATATGTAATTATATTTCTTGAAAATATTTATTTGGCGAGTGAACTAATTTGTTTAAATAAAGAGTTCGCAATAAGTATGAGGTCTAGGAAATATTGTCTAACATTTAACATTTAAGGATCACCAAGAAGATAGTAAACATTTTGATCTTGGGGAAAAAAACGCAAACAATATACGATCGAGAGGAAAACCGTTGCAAATATTTTCAATGACAGTATTTTCTTTTGGTGAAGAAAGGTCCGAAGATAAAAAATTTAGTTGCGTAGCTGACACTAGAAGGCTAAAAGAATGAAAGAATTTTCTTTTGGGGAAGAAAGTTCTGAAGATAAAAATTTTAGCTGCGTAGCTAACACTAGAAGGCGAAAAGAATTAATTTTCTTTTGGGGAAGAAAGTTCCGAAGATAAAAAATTTAGCTGCGTAGCTGACACTAGAAGGCTAAAAGAGTGAAAGAATTTTCTTTTGGGGAAGAAAGTTCTGAAGATA
>NC_090759.1:26091959-26109459 GCF_036898095.1 Palaemon carinicauda
TCAAAGCCTTAACCTTGGAATAAATGGTTCATTATTCCTCAAAGTCTTAACCTTGGAATGAATGGTTCATTATTCCTCAAAGCCTTAACCTTGGAATAAATGGTTCATTATTCCTCAAAGTCTTAACCTTGGAATGAATGGTTCATTATTCCTCAAAGCCTTAACCTTGGAATGAATGGTTCATTATTCCTCAAAGTCTTAACCTTGGAATGAATGGTTTATTATTCCTCAAAGCCTTAACCTTGGAATGAATGGTTCATTATTCCTCAAAGTCTTAACCTTGGAATGAATGGTTCATTATTCCTCAAAGTCTTAACCTTGGAATGAATGGTTCATTATTCCTCAAAGTCTTAACCTTGGAATGAATGGTTCATTATTCCTCAAAGCCTTAACCTTGGAATGAATGGTTCATTATTCCTCAAAGTCTTAACCTTGGAATGAATGGTTCATTATTCCTCAAAGTCTTAACCTTGGAATGAATGGTTCATTATTCCTCAAAGCCTTAACCTTGGAATGAATGGTTCATTATTCCTCAAAGTCTTAACCTTGGAATGAATGGTTCATTATTCCTCAAAGCCTTAACCTTGGAATGAATGGTTCATTATTCCTCAAAGTCTTAACCTTGGAATAAATGGTTCATTATTCCTCAAAGCCTTAACCTTGGAATAAATGGTTCATTATACCTCAAAGTCTTAACCTTGGAATAAATGGTTCATTATACCTCAAAGTCTTAACCTTGGAATAAATGGTTCATTATTCCTCAAAGCCTTAACCTTGGAATAAATGGTTCATTATACCTCAAAGTCTTAACCTTGGAATAAATGGTTCATTATTCCTCAAAGCCTTAACCTTGGAATAAATGGTTCATTATACCTCAAAGTCTTAACCTTGGAATAAATGGTTCATTATTCCTCAAAGTCTTAACCTTGGAATAAATGGTTCATTATACCTCAAAGTCTTAACCTTGGAATAAATGGTTCATTATTCCTCAAAGCCTTAACCTTGGAATAAATGGTTCATTATACCTCAAAGTCTTAACCTTGGAATAAATGGTTCATTATTCCTCAAAGTCTTAACCTTAGAATAAATGGTTCATTATTCCTCTAAGTCTTAACCTTGTGGAATAAATGGTTCATTATTCCTCTAAGTCTTAACCTTGTGGAATAAATGGTTCATTATTCCTCTAAGTCTTAACCTTGGAATAAATGGTTCATTATTCCTCAAAGTCTTAACCACATTTTCCTTTACTCCAGCTTTCACTAAGAGGCCTATTATTACCTTCGCCAACGAAGTTGGAATTATGTTATGTTTCACCGTCTGATTGTTTGTATTTGTTAGTGAGCACCTTCCTGACCACAATTTTAATCGTAGAGTAATGAAACTAGCAGGGATTAACTCGTGTAAAAAGCTGGAAATTATTAAATTTTGGAAGGTCAAAGGTCAAGGTCACGTACAAGCAAAGTAATCAGCCACAAGTTTGGACATAGTTGTCACAGGCTTCAAACTTGGTTCATATTTGGTTGTATGAAAATCCACGCCAAATCATACATATTAAGGGCGAGTCCATGGTCAAGGTCAAGCAAAAGGTCAAATTCCGGCAACAGTTTTAATCGTAAAGTAATGGATTTTGTAGAGATTTTAAACTGTTATGTAAGGAGCTGGAAGTGATTAAATTTTGGAAGGTCAAAGGCCAATGTCACGGACGAGCAAAACGTCCATATCAGGTAATCATCCATAAGTTTGGACATCCTTGTCACAGAGACTTCAAATTTGTTTCATATTTGAGTGTACGAAAATCCACGTCAAATAATACGTTTTAAGGTCAAAGGTCAAGGTTAAGGTTCAGTAAAAGGTCGAGAAATAAGCTACCGCGACGGAGGTATGAGGTCTACCGAGTGCCCCTCTAGTTGCTTTTATATTACTGAATTCGCACTTTCCATCGCTTTCTCTTTGTATTGCCTATTCCACTGGCCTCCGTGATAAAAATCAAATAATCGGGAGTAATACATGAAATGGCCATGTATGATTTTTTTTATTTAGTGTCTGTAGCTGGGAGTTCATCAACTACATCTGAAAAACTTTAAGTGGTGATCGATATTTGATGTGGTTGCATCAAAATATGGCTTTTTTTTAACTTGCCTTGACGAACTGTTGACAGACAGTTTTAAAGTTAAACTAATTCAGTAAAGTATTCATTTTGTAAATTCTATCCAGAGAAAGTATTTAATTCACCAGGATAAACTTTTTTTTTTTTTAAACTATTGGTTGTTTATTTACAAAGTATGCTTTTTTATTATAAATAAACACTCATAATTCAAGGGAATTTTTATTCCTTCCTACGATGAAAGTTCGTGGTTACTTAATCACTCGTATTTAATTTGATCATGAGATAAGTAACAATTATATATTTCACTTATTTTTTTTAGGGGGTTATTGGAACATAAAGTGCAAAGTTAGAATTTTTGTAAAGCATTTGTAATGATCGGGAATAAATTCTGCTAAACGCCCCCCTTTTTAATGAATAAATTCATTATGATTTATTGATACAATGAATTCTATCATCTATATGAAGACTGCAAAGTCTTGAACAACATTCGTAATTTATTTGCGTATTTATTATTATTATTATTATTATTATTATTATTATTATTATTATTATTAGCCAAGCTACATAACCCTATTTGGAAAAGCAAGATGCTATAAGCCCAAGGGCTTCAACAGGGAAAAATAGCTCAGTGAGGAAAGGAAATAAGGAAATAAATAAAGGATGAGAAAAAATCAACAATAATCATTCTAAAACCGTAAAATCATCAAAACAAATATGTCATATATGAATTATAAAAAAAAAAGACTTGTGTCAGCCTGTTCAACATAAAAACATTTGTTCAAAGATAAGAATTGTTTTGAACGTCAATTTCAGGATTTTTTTTTTTTTTTTCAAGACATCCATCTAATTTTCTTGTTTTGCTCATTCCAGGTGTACAGTCCAGAATGCCTGCCAAAAGGCCACCTTCTCATCTCCTCGGTGGCTGAGTTTCGGATCCGGCCAACAATGCATAGACTTTGAGATGATTCTCCCCGATCGCTTGCCCATCGACCACGATGCCACGGTAAGTTTCTACAATGTTTAAAGCAGTGGTTCCCAACCTGGGGGAAATTTCCCCCTGGGGGGAAATTTGAAGCTTCCAGTGGGAAAATAATTACACTACCTACTAACTAAAACAAGCGGAAAATGTCCTCATAGTACGTGCGGCAATTTGTTGTTAGCCATTCAATTGTGATATGATCATATCAGTTCTCACTGACATTATATTGGGGTGTCATGCCCATTTCTGAGGCAGGTGAGTGGGCATGAGAGCTGGGCAGGGCATGAAGGGGGAAATCTGGATGGTTGAACTGGGTGCCGGGGGGAAATGACAGAAAAAAGGTTGGGAACCACTGGGCTTAAAAGCTACTCATGAATGGCAGAGACAAGGGACAGTGACATTGCCCTATCAAGCAGGACAATTCCCTAGAGACTGACTATATACTGTATACGTATGATCAGCGCCCCAGCCCCCTCTCCACCCAAGCTAGGAGTAAAAAGGGCCAGGCAATGGCTGCTGATGATAGCAGATAGATCTGTAGGCTCTCCCAAACCACCCATCCTTAACTCACAAGGATGGTGAGGTTGCAGCGACAAAAGAAACTAACTAGCTTGAGCGGGACTCGAACACCAGTCTGGCGTTCACCAGTCATGGACGTTATTCTATAAACGTTTTGGTTCTAACAGTCTCTTAATTCTCGGAGGTCTGACATATTTATATATATATATATATATATATATATATATATAATATATATATATATTATATATAATATTATATATATATATATATATAAGAGAGTTAAGACTTTTGTGATGAAGGGGATAGCCGATACCATAGGATTTCAATGACGTGTTGGTGTTGTTTCATCTTTTTTTTTTTTCTTATTTCGTTTCAATAAAGAAATATTTAAGGCCTTTGCTTATGGTAGACATATTTCTGGGTTGAGCCAAAGTTTTCGATGGATTTAGCCTTCTTATATAGAATTTGTATACAGTTGCTGAAGTATGCTGTAGTAAAACGAAATTCTATTTATTTTATGTTTACGAAGTTTATTCTTTATTAATATTTAGCTTCTTTCTCTCTCTCTCTCTCTCTCTCTCTCTCTCTCTCTCACGATATCACCATAGATTTCAAACATTTATTTCATCTTCATCCGGTTGACACCCAGTTTATACAGGCATTTTAACTATTTATGAATCCACGAAGGAGGACCGTTACATCCGTAAGAAGCTTTAAGGGTTACCACAAGGAACTTCTTTCCAGGGGTTATATAGATTAGTTTAACATCACAAATTACTGATATATATATATATATATATATATATATATTTGTGTATATATATGTGTGTATATGTGTGTGTGTCTGTGTGTAATTTTATATTAGTTGGGGGTAGGTTCCTTGATTAGTGGGGTCCAGGCTCCTTTTTTAGCATGAGATTAAGGGTTCAATCCCTATTAGTGGAAAAGACTGGGGCTAGTTTCTGTAAGAAAAAAAGAAGCTATAAGGCCTCTGTTAACTTAATTAGTAAAGTCAATAGCCAGTCTTCTTGTAGTCAGTGTGGTATAAGGTTATGGGTTCAGCAAACTTTCCTCAAGACTTGCAGAAAACGGAAAGGTTACCATCAACTGAACGGGATCTCTCTCTCTCTCTCTCTCTCTCTCTCTCTCTCTCTCTTCTGGAACGTGTATAACCAAAATTCCATCTGTAAGGAAGAAGGAAGCGTAAGAGAGAGTAGTTTTGGTGGGTATAATGCAATGTCTATCCACGAGGTGATATTTGAATAGAAATGGCTAAATCATGCAAAACTTGAGATGATTCCCTGAAAAACTGACCAATTTAGAGGGATAGGAGTGAGCCCATGGCTGGGGCTAGAACATGCTTCTCTCTCTCTCTCTCTCTCTCTCTCTCTCTCTCTCTCTCTCCAGGTTTCTATCCCTCTAAAAATAAAAAAGCGATAATTTTTCGCTTTGTAGAAATATCCTGTAACCATCTTGGACTAGGAGCGAAACATTGTATCTGGTGGTCAGTAGGCTGTAGTGTAGGTTGGTAGCCGGGATTGGAGGGAGAGAAATAGGTAATGACATAAAAGATTAGTACTTTCAAAATAAGCGCCTATGAATTATGGTGCCCAGACTAGGAAATGTTTCACCCTACCTTACTAAAACTTTTCATTGGGTATTCTGTACATAGATCGACCTGTGTACATTGATGCTATAACGGTTAGTTAGATAACTGTTAATTAATAAGGTTAGATATACCATGGTAACTTGTTAAGTTTTTATTCCCCTTATGGTGCTTCGCTTAATTACTGGAATTTTTTTCCTGATTTCTTTCCCTCTCTGCGCCGATGCCCTTAGTTGACATAACATTCAATTATTTAATAGAATTTTGTATTTCTGTATAGATGACTATTGTTACTGTGATGCTTGTTTACAAATAGACCAGTCTCTCTCTCTCTCTCTCTCTCTCTCTCTCTCTCTCTCTCTCTCTCTCCATAGAAATAAGCAAACCGAGAAGAAGCGATTTGGAATATCGCCACGGAAGTCCCTCGGTTCCTCGAATGTTTAAGGGGGGATTTTGCCGCTGAAATTGTGCGCTGTTCCTTAACAATATCCATATTTCTTTCGTGTTAATGTTCATTCCGTGGTCTGACTGCCTACAGACATCTACTGTAAACACCAGCCAAGCTTTATTCGGTCGTCTACATTTGTTTTCCCTTTGATTTTTCCTGTTTTTCAGGATTTTTTTTATACATCTCTTCCTTTTATTAAGTTTTATAAAGTTTTATTTTTAATTGGCCATGGTTAATTGTTCCTTAATTTTATAAGATTATTTATTTCTGTATATCTCCTTAAGCATACATTTATGTGCCTTTTTACTTTTTGGTACATGCATGATTTTGTTCGGAAAATTAGAGAAAAATAAAAATACAGATTTAGTCGAAAATTTTGAGAATTTATTATATAATTTAAAAATTCGAGAAAATGTGCGGACTTTTGATTTACCTTGTAGGAGTTGAGATACTACGGTTAGAGAGTTGGGTCTTTTGACTTTCTGGTTACGGCTTTTTTTTCCCATTGCCTACACATATACCGAATAGTCTGGCTTGTTCTTTACACATTCTCCTCATTCCTCGTACGCCTGACAATTCTATTGCTTTGTACTTATCCAGTGACTACTTTCCACCTGGTAAGAGTAGAAAAGACTCCTTAGCTCTGGTAAGTAGCTCGTCTTTTAGAAAGAAACTCGTAAATCAAACTATTGTTTTCTAGTCCTGATATATGCTGTTAGCCTCTGTACCATGGCCTCCCACTGTCTCGGGTTATAGTTCTCTTGCATGAGAGTACACTCGGGCACACTATTCTATGTTTAATTATTTCCTTTCCTCACTGGGCTATTTTCCCTGTTAGAGCCCTTGTGCTTGTAGCTTCATGCTTGTCCAAATAGGGCTGTAGCTTAGATTGTAATGATAATAACAGAGAATTTTTACAAAAGGGATCTGTGAAAAAGATTGAATCTTCATTTTGAACATTTATCAATGTTTCAAATTATTTTTTTATTTATAGGCATTAGGATGGATAACTTAATCCATATGACCTTGCTAATTCCAGAGCTATTTATTCGAGGTGTACATTCATTTTTTTTCTAACTTTATTTATGGAATGTTGATCTCTCTCTCTCTCTCTCTCTCTCTCTCTCTCTCTCTCTCTCTCAATGCGTTTTCCTGATGATGAAATGCTTAAATGCGTGAGCATTTCTCACGTGTGCGTGTCTTCTAAAGCACCGATTTTCTAGTTTTATTTCTGATAAGAAAAAAAAAACTTTCTTTTCTATGTTTGAACTGTTTCCTTTGTGATTCTTGCAGCGTTTGGTGTGTGATGTATTTATATAAATACATTGACACGTTTTCTCTGCCTTTCCTTTTACCTAGTATTATAAAGCAAAGGAAATATTCTCTACAAGACGGGTTACCTGGTCGTGTTGTGAATTGAAAAATAAATTTTGATTTGCGACTCGCTTTTTCGTCTGCATGTCTTCTACCCTAAATGATTTTAAATAACAATAGTCAAATGTTCTTGATACTTCGTGTAACATCACATATGTACTTGTACATTCAAACGTACCTTAAACTATGTACAAATATACATTCAGCTGCTTGTATGTACACGTACAGTTGGAAATGGAATTCCTGACACACCCCGCTCTGAGGAAATGCACCCTTTAACACCCTTACTGCGCTACGAGTACTTGTGAATAGTCACGCCCACCACTTGACCCATTTCCCCTACACTATCTGTTTGGTTACTTGCAGAGCTGTAAAGCTGTGACAGGGTGCAATTCATGAGAGTGGTGTGTGCCAGGAATTCATGTTTCCAACTGTACATATATGAAACTTACTCTTTTAATCCTCATTTTAGCTTATTGAGGACATAGACCCATGAATATGCAGATTTCGATAAGATTTTACACTAAAGAAGTTAGAAATCTTTCTCTGAAATAGTTTATCATTTACTGGAGGATTTGTAGAAATGTGACACAAATTAATGATTTAAGAATTATAACTTTGCAAATGTCCTGTAATTCTCTCCCTTCGTGATTTTACGTAATCAAAAAGACTTTGCTAATTCTTTCAACTGTCAATATTAAGGCCATTTAGATAAAATCACCTTTTAGATAAATTTATCCTTTAAAAAAATTATATACTAGTGTCTTGTACTGGAATAGCTTTTTCTCATCAACGTTAGTTTATGATTTAGACCATCATTATACGGCAGTAATCTTTGTCGTCTTCCATACCCGCAATTTCAAGAGTAGAAGTCCGTTTTCTCAAAAGAGGGAGCGAGCAAAGAAATGTCATTGGCTCTGTACATGTACAGTAGAACGAGTAAGGACAGCTCGCTTTGCATAGTGCGAGATTCCATATCCTTTTGAGGTTCCAGAATGTCACACTGATCCGTACCTAAAATTTTATCTTTTTCCAGTCAGCTTTGAATGAATTTCATGGAATTTGAAAGTTGCGCTGATGCAGTTGATGGTTTGAAAAGATTTTACTATTTATCGGTTTCGAATCCTGTAGCGTCGTGGTCTTCTTCTAAGGGGATGTAGCGGCGCCAAATATGGGATAGAAATAGACAGATGGTTATTTTTTTTTTTTTGGGGGGGGGGGGGGGGGCGGCTCAATCCATGAAATGTTTCGCTCGGCCCTTGACAAATGGTGCCAATTTTGTCGTAATGTCTCAAGTATCGATTCCCGCGGCAGCAGCTTGACAAGAAGTGGTCTGGGACTATCTTGGCCGAGAGAGAGAGAGAGAGAGAGAGAGAGAGAGAGAGAGAGAGAGAGAGAGAGAGAGAGAGTACTAGCATTACTTTGCTGATGGATTGAAGGACTGGTGATGTAGCTCGTAGGGGAAAAAGGAGAAAGAGAGAGCGGAGAATTCTATAAATAGATGAATATCTTTTTGTTCATTTTTTCCATTTGGTTATGAAAGGATTCCTAATGTTTTTTGTCTGTTTTTTTCCTCCTCTTTGATCGACATGTAGAAGTTTCTAGCGTCACAACGTTGGGGCGTGAAGAACAGTAAAATCATTTTTATATATCCTTCTTTTTTATTTATCCTTTTTTATTTATCCTTCTTTTTATTTATCCTTCTTTTTATTTATCCTTCTTTTTATTTATCCTTTTTTTATTTATTCTTCTTTTTATTTATTCTTCTTTTTATTTATTCTTCTTTTTATTTATTTATTTAGTTGAAAAAAGATGAAGATTCCCGGAACATGATGGAAGCTCTCTTCCATTTTTCGTATTTCTTCATTTTCTTTATGTTTTTGACAAAATATTCGTAACATTATATTTTCAAGTGGAACCACTTTAGATTGGGACACCGAAGAATATGATATTGACGAATGAAGAAATTTATAAATACATAAATTGTGATAGAGATGTCAAGTTTTTTTTTTATAACAGCATAGCCCTTTAGATTTTGCAATAGATTTTTCTCGTCTAATCTCAGTGTACATATCTTGAATTTTTTAAGCACATGTACGATGTACAATGTACACGTTCAGTCACAGGCTTGAGACGTGCATTATATATGAACATTTATGACATTTTATATTTTATAATTACTATGTGTATTTTTTTTTCTTACATAAAGACTTTAGTTTAGGCAACATCCATAGCAAAATGCTTTTGTAAAGAATAAGGATAATGGTAATAAATGTATTGATTAAAATGGTAATATATATATATATATATATATATATATATATATATATATATATATATTATATATATATATAATATATATATAGATATAGATTGTGGGTGTGCACGTGTAATTTTAATTTCTCCTCATAAATTAAGTATCTTATCTTTTCCGCTTTGAATGTAACCACCTTAATGATTTTTTTTATTTGATAAATATTTCGTTATTCAGCTTTCGATCAATATTCACAAAGGCCTTTAGAAAATCACTTATCTTTCCGTGTCTCCTCTTGCTTTTGAGGCCAGTGTCTTATGTGCATGTGTTATTATAGCTAACTTACTGTTTCTCAATATTATATAAAATTACACAAGCATTCATGTGACTTTTCACGTACTTCCTGCTTTTTTTCTTTCTTCTCTTGCTTGAGGGGACACTCAGGCACACTGTTCCATCTTCTTTCTCTTCCTCTTGTTTTGTTGAAGCTTTTATAGTTTATATATGAAATATTAATTTTAATGTTGGAACTGTTCGTAATATATTTTTATTTTTCCTTTTTCCCTTTCCTCACTGGGCTATTTTTCCCTGTATGAGCCCCTGGGCGTATAGCATCCTGCTTTTCCAAGTGGGGTTGTAGCTTAGCAAATAATAATAATAATAATAATAATAATAATAATAATAATAATAATATCAGATTTTAAATTCTCTTCCATCTGCTTAAGGTTTTGTTTACTATGACCGTGGATTAGATAAGAATATGTTGATTATACCACTGCCTCCCCCCTTTAGAAATGACAAATAGAATCTCTTGCACTTTATAATCACAAAAAAAAAAAAAGAGAAAAAAAATTAGCTTTTGCACCGGTCCAGACCCAACTATTGCTCCCCGGCTACTTGCTTGTCCTAACACTTAATGCCCTTGAGTTTATAAGTAATATAATAAGTAACATAAATGATGCAATGTTCCTTCACCTTCTTCTTCTTCTTCCTTTACTATCTTATTTGTTTCGATGCATGGTAAGACGCCTTGGCGAAAAAGGCTCTGCTTTAATGTGCCTGTAATATCTTGCACTCTCACCCAAGCGGTTTTACCTTCTTGCATAGCGAATGAATAAATACATGAAGTTCTGGCGCGCAAGTCTCTCTCTCTCTCTCTCTCTCTCTCTCTCTCTCTCTCTCTCTCTCTCTCATTGTGTGGTTTCATGCTGTAACGTTAATTGTAATTTCAATATTAAAAAAACGTTAGAATAGGGAAAAACTGCGTGCTTTTGTGTTGTCATTGTGCATTGAAGATGAATAATATTACGTAGTCTAAAGTTTTTTTTGTTTTTTTTTAATAAAGCAGTTGACATATTGGTTCCCAAATAAATAATCCCACTAAATGAGACTCGAACATGAGCACATTATATATAATGTATAACGCTGTATTTAAATTCAATCAAGGTCCCTATTATTATTATTATTATTATTATTATTATTATTATTGTTGTTATTGTTATTGTTATTATCATTATTACTTGCTAACCTACAACCCTAGTTAGAAAAACAGGATGCTATAAGGCCAGGGGCTCCAACAGGAATAATAGGTCAGTAAGGAAAGGAAACAAGGGAAAATAAGATTTTAAGAAGAGTAACATCATTAAAATCAATATTTCTTATATAAACTATAAAAACTTTGAGGAAGAGAAATAAGACAGAATAGTGTGCCCGAGTGTATCCTCAAGCAAGAGAACTCTAACCCAAGACAGTATCGTATAATTGCACCATTCGTACATCTAGTTAGTCAGTTCTGCCTTTTTTTTATGTTGACCATATTAAGTTTATTTTAGTGGCAAGTGGAATTTTGTGCCGTTACGACTTTATGTGAATACAATAACTATCACTGCTGTTTGGTTAATTGTATACTTACGCAAAAAACATGTTTCCAGTAGTGTTGTGGTGGCCGATGTGGTAACGTCCCTGACTGGTGAACGCAAATCTGGGGTTAAAGTCCCGCTCAAGCTCATTAGTTTCTTTTGTCGCTGCAATCTCACCATCCTTTTTGTGAGCTAAGGATGGGGGTTTTGGGGGAGCCTATAGGTCTGTCTGCCGAGTCATCAGCAGCCACTGCTTGGCCCTCCTTGGTTCTAGCTTGGGTGGAGAGGAGGCTTGGGCGCTGATCATATGCATATATGGTCAGTCTCTAGGGCATTGTCTTGCTCGATAGGGCAATGTCACTGTCCCTGGCCTCTGTCATTCTTGAGAGACCTTTAAATCTTAAACATTATGAATGAACAAAACAAAACTGGCTAAATGTTAGTTACAATTCGAAGTACGTAAGCAGCTTTTCAGTTTGATTTCCTTTCTTGTAAAGTAATTATAAATTGAAGAAAATGGGCAACAAATCGTTGAGTAGCAAATGGAAAGCTGCAAGTCTCGACGTCATATCACATCTGCCCACACGCTGTCGCTAAAATATATATATCTTCAATGGCTTTTGGTAAATATTACTTTTTAGTTTCCTAGCGAAGTACTCGAAATCATGATTGTAAAACAAGCGTATTCCGTAAAGAGTAAATTTATAGTTATATGAGGAATATCTTCAAAAGATGTTTGAAAAATTAATGAAAAGTTTATATCTCTGCTTTAAACTCACATTTCAGCAATCTGAAAATTAATAAAGTTTGCATTTCGGCTTTACTAATTCCATTATTTCAATGACATATTCTGGCAGCAATCTTATTCTTGATACGGTTGCATGTTTTTTTTTAAATGATGCAATGTTCCTTCTTCTCCTTCTTCTTCTTCTTCTTCTTCTTCTTCTTCCTTTACTATCTTATTTGTTTCGATGCATGGTAAGACGCCTTGGCGAAAAAGGTTCTGCTTTAATGCCCCTGTAATATCTTGCACTCTCTCCCAAGCGGTTTTACCTTCTTGCATAGCGAATGAATAAATACATGAAGTTCTGGCGCGCAAGTCTCTCTCTCTCTCTCTCTCCTCTCTCCTCGTGCACAAAGACGACAGCAAGAAAAAAATACGTCTAAATATAAAAGAGAGAGAGAGAGAGAGAGAGAGAGAGGAGGAGAGAGAGAGAGAGAGAGAGAGAGATTACTTGCATGCTGTCATTTCTATTATAAAAAAAAATAGAAATCATTAAATTTATCCATTTTGTCCCTTCTTTCCAGGTCCAGCTTACAATCCGTACCCTACCGGAGCTGCCCGTGGGCGCAAAATACCAATGCGTGTTGGGGGCTCCGCGCCCCCCGAAGACGCCCTCATGACCCCTAGTGGCCTCCGTTGCATGACTCCCCCGCACTCCCACCGCCCGCCCATAGCCACCCATCGGGACCACGTCCTGGTGCCCCTAGCCGTGAGGTCGAGCGAGACCAACAAGGACTTTGTCTCTCGGAACTTCGCCTTCTACGACTGCAGCAGGCACAACACCTGCGGCACCTGCGTCAGGAGTGACTGGGCCTGTAACTGGTGCATTTATGAGAACACCTGTACGCACAATACTTCCTCTTGCAGAATGACCATCATCTCTGGAGAAAACGTAAGTGGCGATGTTGTCGTAAGCATATTTATAAATTAATTTTTAAGATTTTTATTTTGATGGAGAATTAGTTAATTTTAAGCTTTTTATTTTATGAAAGAGTTTTATTAATTTTAAGTTATTTTATGGGAATTTTTTTTTTATTTTAAAGTTTTTATTTCATGGGAGAATTTTATTAATTTTAAGATTTTTCATTTTTCAGGAGAATTTGATTAATTATCATTTTTATGGACGAATTTTATTAATTTTAAGATTTCTATTTTAGGGAAGAATTTTATTACCAAAATAAGGATCTTTTAACAAATCGTAGGGTTAAATCTTTGCTTACCTTTCCTTTTGTAAAAATTAGATACTTTTACCATACTATATTTTTGAAATTACAATGAAGTAATAAAGTGAGGACTATGAAGTGCGATGTAGATGATGATGAACGGAGAAGTACTGAATTAAAACCTCAAGACAGAGACTGGCGAAATCTAACGGAGGCCCTTTGCGTCAATAGGCGTAGGATGAGATGATGATGATTAGTGTAATAGAGTCTGGAATACGTACAATTTGGAGAAATTAACATTTTAAATTTAAACTGATCATAAACAATGTGTTTCAATCTCTTGCAATTCTGTAGCTTGCTAAAATGGAATAAACTCGTGTCACTAGCCTCCTAGATAGTACAGGTAACGTTTTCGCCTAGCATTAGCATGGCAGCAGATCGATCTCAGCCCGGGACCGTGACTTAGGCTGTTTACTGGGCAGGCCACTGCTGTTGTTTGGCACCACAGTTGGGGTTGGGCTTCCCCGGCTTACGTTCTAGTGAGCATCCAATCTGATGAAACTGGAGCTGAAACCAGACATATTTACTACTTAAGTATTGTGTGTGGAGAAATAAATAGGCCATAGCTATTTGTCAAGCTATATGTTTCAGATTTAGTTATTGAGAAAACTCTACCTTAATTCAAATACTGTTGTTCGTTGTCGGAAAATATATATATCCTAAGAGGTTCTTCCCCAACATTTAGATAAAAGGTAGTGAACATTGAAATCCTAAATATGTACTATGAAAGTTCATGCTATGAAAACGTTCTAGTAAATATATTTATTTACTTTTATAAGATGTAGCAGTGAGTTGCATTTTTCGATTTTATTCATTCTAATATCCTTGCGGTTTTATTTTTCCTTTACCTGATATTTTTGTATTTTTATTTTTATTTTTCCTTTAACTGATGTTTTGTATTTTTATTCACAGAACCCAGCTCAACTAGCCTCCCACGGCACTGGGTTTTGTCCAAAATTTTGGTCCGGCCAGAGCCAATTGTTAGCGGCTGATGGAGCTAAATCCGAACTGCATCTGTTGGTGGAGAACTTGCCCGTGCCAAGGAGAGGCCAGTTGGGTTTCCAGTGCGTCGTAAGCATCGAAGGCGCCACCATGTTGGTTGGCGCGCGAGTCGTCCCCGACGAGGAAGAATCGGGCGAAGAAGGCGAGGGCGGGGGAAGTGGCACCCTCTCCACCACCATCACCAGTCGCCTCTTCCACAGGAGGGTGCAGAAGGTCCTATGCGAGCCTACGGTGTATCGGTACGAATCCACGGAAGGAGAGTACGAGGCACGTGTCACACTCGTTTGGAACAGAGAGCACGTAGTAGACGCCCGACCCCTGACGCTGTATAAATGCGGAGTCCTGGGTTCGCACAGAGGGCACCAAGATTGCTCCCTGTGCGTCACGAGGCACCCCAGGTATCGGTGTACCTGGTGTGGATCCGCTTGCATGTACGCCCCACATTGTCCCAATAAACCGGCCATGCCAGCGGTGGCATCCTCGTCTTTGGCGAGTGCCACTTTACCTACGGGTATGGATGATTTGGACGCGGGCATGGAGGGAGACGAAGCTATTTTCGGTCAATGCCCAACGCCGAGGATTGATATGGTGAGTATTTAGAAAACATTTTTTTCACCGGTTTTATACAAATAAAGGCCATTGTACTTTCTGGGAATTGTATAGTACAAAGAAAAGTTGTTACTGTTGTTAGAATGATTTATTGTTAATTTGTTCTCATCGTTTATTTATTTCCTAATTTCCTTTCCTCACTGGGCTATTTTTCCCATTGGAGCCCCGGGGCTTATAGCATCTTGATTTTCCAACTAGGGTTGTAGCTTGGCTAGTAATAATAATAATAATTACAGAAAAATAAGGCTTGCTTAAGTGAGAAAGACTTTTGTTGTAATAATAATAATAATAATAATAATAATAATAATAATAATAATAATAACTACAGAAAAATAAGGCTTGCTTAAGTGAGAAAGACCTTTGTTATACTTTGCAATGATTTTCATGTTTGTAGCGTATAGTTTCTTAAACTCGGGTTTTTTTTTTTTTGTCTATATGTGTGCTCGTGTTACAGATCAAGACCCATGTCTTTCGGTTGACTAAACAAATTAATAAAAACAAAGTTCAAAACCCCTAGAGAAGATAAAGAAAGCCATGGCAGATAAAGCTTCATTATGCTTATCCGATAGTCTCCTCTAATATGAATTAAGAACATCATCTACTCTAACACGATTTGAAGCCAAAACTTCTTTATTTAGCCATCAAGCCTAGAGTTTTTTTTTTTTTTTTTTTTTTTGGGGGGGGGGGGCTGTTAAGGGGCCGATTAGGATTACATAATTTTTATTTTTTTATTCATGACTTGCTTTGTAGTTTAAGAATTTTTCTCTTTTACTATTACATTTAAAGTAAACATTTTTATCCTTTGCCTTTTATCAATTATGTATGTTTGTCAATGAAAATTTTATTATTATTATTATTATTATTATTATTATTATTATTATTATTTATTATTATTATTTATTATTGGTTCTCCTCCCTCCCCTTTTTTGTTATGCCGTTGCATCCAGAGGATGTTTAGTCAACCAGCTTATCTCCATCACTAAAGTCTTCTAAAGAATCCTCATCATGAATCTATCCACTACCTGGGCCTGGGAGGATTCTTAAGGATCATTACCTAGGAAACCAGTTCAGGGTTGAAGGATAGGGGTCCTGTGAATAGCATATTGCAAGGATTAGTCAGCCGTGGGTCTCCATTTATATAGAGATGATCTTAATGGGCTTATCTGAATTAAATTCTCAAGGTACATGGAGAAGAAAAGACGGTTATTGGCCCGATGGAATCTGGTTGGACTTGTTAATAGAGAGAGAGAGAGAGAGGAGAGAGAGGAGAGAGAGGAGAGAGAGAGAGAGATAATATGCTTTTTTGTGGAGTCTCAGGTTTTTTAGTTAATACTACCGTTTAATATTTGGATTTATATAGATATTTCAAATGAAAAAAATATTACTTCTATATATATATATATATATATATAGAGAGAGAGAGAGAGAGAGAGAGAGAGAGAGAGAGATTAATAGGCTTTTATTTTGCAGTATCTCACGTTTCTTAGTTAAAACTACCGTTTAATATTTGGATTAATATTGGATATATCAAATGAAAAAAAAATATTACTTCTATGGTAGAGAGAGCGAGAGAGAGAGAGAGAGAGAGAGAGAGGAGAGAGATTTTCAATACGGCTAGTTTTTATACTTGTGCTTTTATCCTCCAGATGAGCTAAAGTTCAGCAGCCCGCTAAATTAGGGGGGATATGTAAAGAAAAACTGAGAAAGATGAGTATTACAATTCTCTCTCTCTCTCTCTCTCTCTCTCTCTCTCTCTCTCTTAATCTAGATTATATAATTTCTACCATATCAAAGTCGTACTTTTTTCTTTTATAACCAATATTAAACGATCGTGTTAACTAAGAAACTTGAGGCACTTCACAATAAAAACGTATTAATCTCTCTCTCTCTCTCTCTCTCTCTCTCTCTCTCTCTCTCATATACACACACCCCTATATAGTATAGAAAATCTGTCATTTCATTCGAGACGGCTTTTTGTTATTTTGATGCCCGTGTTGATATGCAGTGATGCTGGACGCACCTGGTTCGACTCCAATCAGTCGGCCACATCTGTCGCTCTCCCCAAAACTTTGTCTGGACTCTGGATGGACCCCCACAGTGTGTAGAAGCAATGCTCATCCATCCCCCTCCCCCCTACCCTACCACTTCACCCTCGCGGCTAATCCGCTCTCTCTCTCTCTCTCTCTCTCTCTCTCTGGTGCCAGATTGGCCCTCCATTCCCATCTCACCCCCCCCTCTCCCTTCCCGGTCCTCCCTATATTGCTAAACTGTCCTCTCCTGTTCAAAATTACTCCGACTCTGGGCTGTTAGTCCCTCTGGCATTACAATATTATGAATTTGGACACTGTCCAGTTGTCGAGGCTCCTCTTGCTTTGTTCCAATGTTTTAATGTTTTGCCTGGAAATAATTGTTACTTTGTATTGGGTTCACTTTTTTTTTCCGCCAAAGTTATAAGAAAAAAAATCGTGTTATCAATTATGATGTAACTTTTAGTAATTGGATGTTAAATATATATTATGACTCATGTTCTCATAAATTATGAGTAGTTTTGGATTGATTGCGATTTTAGTGTATGGTAATAATAGGGGCAAAAGTATAAGATTATTTGTTGATACCCTATAAAAATATGGAAGATATTTTAACTCAATAGAGTACATGTGTACGTAGGTATGTGTGAAGTTTCAGTAATTTTTGCCTGTTTTGTCTCCTTGATGAATTCTGAACTATTTTCTA
>NC_090759.1:26114459-26133639 GCF_036898095.1 Palaemon carinicauda
AAAAGGAATTTATTAGTCTACTGGATTATTCTTTTATTCAGTTATATATTTACGTAATCGGGAATTGTCATATATACATAAACTCCTTTACGTTGGGAAGTAACATACTGCATTCTGTATAACAAAACTTCACTTTTTTCAGATCCAGCCGTTATCTGGTCCCCTGGAAGGCGGCACTTCAGTCACCATTGAGGGGAGTAACCTCGGATTACGGGAGGAAGACGTACGGAACAACGTGTTCATCGGAGACGTGCCTTGCCATGTGCACGAATATCATGTCTCCGTGAAGATCGTCTGTCGGACGGGTCCCGCTCCGGTTCACGGCGGATCTTCCGGTGCTCAAGAACTCCACTTTCCAGTGAGCGTCAGCACACCTGCTGGAACCACCAAATCAAACGTCAAGTTTACTTACACTGTAAGTAGTAGTAGTAGTAGTAGTAGTAGTAATAGTAGTAGTAGGAGGAGGAGGTAATTATTGGATTTTTCTACTTGCCATCTATTAGGCATAAGTTAACTAAAGATAACCTTGTTTTTTTCTATAAGTAAATTTAACTAGTTACTTTTGGAATAAATCATACACTTTAGCAAATGATTGGAGCATATGAAAAATTGAGCCCTTTTTTTTAAATTTAATAAATTATTTTATCATTTTCGTGGTGTAATTAAGAAATATATTAACTTTTATGTAGGTTAATATATTTATTGCGACAAAAAGGACATGAAAAATTTTCTCGTTTATTTAGCAGAAAAGATTTTAAAAAGCTTTTATTTAAATGTAATAAATTATCATTTTCGTGTTGTAATTAGGAAATATATTAGCTTTTATCTAGATTAATATATTTCTTTCAACAAAAATGACATGAAAAATTTTCTCGTTTTCATTTAATAGAAATATTCTTTGAAATTTAATCTAGTTTCTAAATATTAGTAATTTTCTCATGTCACTATCGTATATAATTCTTTATTTGCCATTTCGCTTTATCTATTAATAAAATTCTTTAGATTCTTTTAAATGAAATACTTTATTACTCGGCCGTAGATAGAAGTCTTAAATATTTTATAGCATTCAATTATCTAACCAAAAAAACCGGAAAGAATCAAACTTTTTGAATGGTACTCAGGGCAAAAAATGTATCGATAATGGATGAGGTTTGAAAGTTTTATTAGCTTTCGAAGTTCATTTAAGTTGTTTATGAAATGTTTTTATCAAGAATAAATGCTTTATAGCTTGAGAATAAAGGCTTTATATCTTGAGAATAAAGGCTTTATATCTTGAGAATAAAGGCTTTATATCTTGAGAACAAAGGCTTTATATTTTGAGAATAAAGGCTTTACATCTTAGGATTAAAGGTTTTATATCTTAAGAATAAAGGCTTTATATCTCAAGAATAAAGGCTTTACATATTGAGAATAAAGTCTTGATATCTTAAGAATAAAGGCTTTACATCTTGAGAATAAAGGCTTTACATTTTAAGAATAAAGACTTTACATTTTAAGAATAAAGACTTTACATCTTGAGAATAAAGGCTTTATATCTTAAGAATAAAGGCTTTGTATATTAAGAATAAAGGTCATCCCGTGAAGACGCCGATATACAAGTGAAGCTTTAAACTTAAACATGAAATCGTGCGATTTGGCTCCATTAAGCCAAAGTAAACAAAGTAAAATACTTACTTCTGTAAAATGCTGCTCTCGTTTCAGTGAGATATTTAAATGCTTTAACGCGTTGCAGGCATTACAGTGGATTTTAAACTGTTTTTTCCTTGCCTCAGTATTCTTTTGAATGGTCTGGTTTCGTGAATCTTCTCTTGGGGAAGAACATTCTCTTAGAGGCTAAAAGAAAACCTTTGCAAAGACACCTATTTTTGTATCGGAAACCCATTTCTCAGATGGGCCATTCTGGAGAAAGGACTCCCATTCTCTTAAAAAAAATTCTTCACTAATAAGACCCATTGATATTGGAAAACGAACCTTTCAAGAATGGTGTTATTGATTTGGAGCCCCATTTAAGAAGACGAGCTTTTCTATGCGTAAACAGTCTTTATCCAATAGCTTGGTGGTGTCGACGTAAAAGCAGTTTTATGCATTCTCTTAGTTTTAATTGAGCTGGGGTTACAAGCGTGAAGCGATATGAAAATTTTGAGTTGGATATTTAAAATTGTGAAAATTTTGAGTGGGATATGTAAAATTGTGAAAATTTTGAGTGGGAGATGTAAAATTGTGAAAGTTTTGAGTGGGAGATGTAAAATTGTGAAAGTTTTGAGTGGGAGATGTAAAATTGTGAAAGTTTTGAGTGGGAGATGTAAAATTGTGAAAATTTTGAGTGGGAGATGTAAAATTGTGAAAATTTTGAGTGGGAGATGTAAAATTGTGAAAATTTTGAGTGGGAGATGTAAAACTGTGAAAATTTTGAGTGGGAAATGTAAAATTGTGAAAATTTTGAGTGGGAAATGTAAAATTGTGAAAATTTTGAGTGGGAGATGTAAAATTGTGAAAATTTTGAGTGGGAAATGTAAAATTGTGAAAATTTTGAGTGGGAGATGTCAAATTGTGAAAACTTTGAGTTAGAGATTTAAGATTTTTAGTATTGAGATTACTATCAGTCTATAAGTATGGCGAAGGTATGCCATTTGTATCTCTGTATGTACAATCTACCTATGTTAGTGTTGAAATCTAAAATAAAAATTGCACATTACAGTTTCTTGACTAAATCTTTATGCAACATTGATATGCTCAGGCCTTACCAATGGGTTTAAGCACTGGAGATTAAAATTGGACTTAAGAGCAGCCAGAGCTCTGCGAAGTTAACGGCAATAGGGATAACATTATTACTTGCACAGATATATTAGTATATGTGCATATAACGTTTTTCCTAATGTTTTTATAGAACGTGAGCGTTACGGAAGTGTGGCCAAAGAAAGGACCGGTTTCGGGCGGCACTGTCCTCTCCATCAGCGGACAGTACCTGAACGTGGGTTCCCATGTCTCAGCATCCCTGGACGGCCTCCCGTGTGTTGTCAACAAGACGCAGTCATCGTCCCATCGTCTGGTTTGCATCACGTCAAGAGCCAGCGCTTTGCTTCATACGAACGGAGAGAAAGAAGGCAGCAACTTGCCACTGACTGTCCTGCAGTTGAAGGTGACTGTGGACAGTGCCAGTCGCATTCTAGAGACACCGTTTACCTACACACCTGATCCGAAAGTCTTGGAGCTAAAGCCCTTGCGGAGTCCGTGGAGTGGAGGTCGCCTCCTGACTGTACACGGCACGCATTTGGATGCCATTCAAGCACCGAAGATTACTGTCCTCCTGCATGACCGTATCTTGAATTCCTCCGAGTGCAGAGTGTTGGCGCCAGGACAGATGGAATGTCCTTCCCCTCCTGTGGATCGCTACGTGCTCTTCGCCATCTTGAGGGAGAGGAGGCACGCCATTCCTCCCGAGTCTCATGCTGCTAAAGCAGAAGCTAGAACCTCCTACAAAGTTTCCAGGTTAGAGTTTTTCCTTACGTTTAATGCTTTATGATTTTTTTTTATTTCTACACTTGCTAATGTAAATTTCAGTTTCCAGTAAATACTGAATACAGTATCCACAGATTAAGAATTAGGGTATTAAAAGTTTTCACACTGGTTCATTTGTATTTATCAAGTTTAAGTGGAAAATTATGTAAGTGATATTACGGAGGCATATGGTAGTTATTACTTTTAGTATTTTTTCAATTAGAATATTTTTCAAACCACGCAGCACTTAATGCATATATATTAGCGATACATACTTGGGCATCATATTGTTGCTAACTTGAAGGATGGAATATATTCCAGAAATTATAAAGCCATTTTGACATGAACCATTGAAACAGAATGCTTTTCAATTCCAATTACATAAGTTGATATTTTTATTATTCACTTGAATTCCAATCCCTTTATTTGTCCTTTTCATCATTCCCTTAAATTCCAATTACTTGATTTGTCCTTTTCCATTATTCCCTTAAATTACAATTCCCTGATTTTTCTTTTAATTATTCCCTTAAATTCCAATTCCTTTATTTACCCTTTCCATTATTCCCTTAAATTCCAATTCCTTTATTTGCCCTTTTCATTATTCCCTTAGATTACAATTCCTTTATTTGCCCTTTTCATTATTCCCTTACATTCAGTTCCTGTATTTGTCTCTTTCATTATTCCCATAAATTCCAATTCCTTTAATTGCCTTAATCATTATTCCCTTAAATTCCAATTCCTTTATTTGCCCTTTTCATTATTCCCTTACATTCAGTTCCTTTATTTGCCTTTTTCATTTTCCCCTTACATTCAAGTTCCTTTAATTTGTCTCTTTCATTATTCCCTTAAATTCCAATTCCTTTAATTGCCCTTTTCATTATTCCCTTGGTATGCAGATCACCTCGACAGAACTACGGCGATTCCTTCGCTCTGGACGTTGGCTTCATCATGGACAACGTGCAGACAGTGAGGAACCTGAAGCACGTCCTACCGTCCTCGGCTCGGTCGTCTCTCCTGTACGTGCTTGATCCAACGTACAAGAAATTCCCGAACAGCATCAAGCTCTACAAGGGCGATACTCTCGTCATTGAGGTAAGATAGATTGAAAGATTATTTACAATTATCAAATGATTGGTTCCGTCCAGCGTTGGAGCTCGAGGTGTACTTGCTAATTGGTCCCATCTGAGACATCGCCGGGGGTGGTTGTAATATTTCTAGAGAAATGAGAAATAAACAACTTTGTAATTGGGATCACCCCCAGAAGGAAAAAATATGACACTTATGACTTAATCACTTCTTTTTCTAATCTACGAGCCAGGGGTCAACTCTTTATAATAAATACTTACACACACGTGCGTACATATACATAAAGTACAGTACATACATGTACTGTGTATATATATATATATATATATATATATATATATATATATATATATATATATATATATATATATATATATATACTTGGAACCCTTTATGATACCGAAACGGCAGTGAAAATGAAAGGGCGAAAAAAACCCCGTTATTAAACTGTTCGCGTCGTCGGTGCTTTTGAGAAAGAAATGTTTGGACTCGATAGATTAATTTGCTGAAAGGTATCTAATTATGATTTGATGTGGTGCATAAAGTTATGATGTATTAGGACATCGCGTCGCAGAAATCGTGCCTATTAGTAGACGCTATCTATAAATGGGCCTAATTAACTCCGAAACGGGATGAATTTACATTGCGAAGATCGCATTAACGTTTTAAAGCCGTAGTTAATTAGTACTCTTATTTTGCTGGAATATATAATTTTTAATGATTTAGGAATATTTTATTATCAAGCTCTTAAATTCGGATTTTTTTTAAAGCGGTTTTTTTTTTTTTTTTTTTTTTTTTTTTTTTTTTTTTTTTTTTTTTTTTTTTTTTTTTTTTAAATTTGACGGCTGCTTTTCCGGTCCCATGCAGCAGGAGAACCCCATTCTCTAAAGGACCTCCACTGTCGTTTTATCTTCTTCGTTTAGAGTATTCAACATTTTAAATCTCACATTGCTCATTTACTGTTAAATCGAGACTGTCAAATGACTCGCAAAATAAGTCTTCAGTTTCCCCTTGAAAGACTTAATGTCTTCATGATTTTTAATGAGTTTATGTCAGAATTGGGAATTAATTGTATTTATTCATTTCGTAAATAATTTTGAATTCCATGTTTGTATACTAGAGTACTACTGTGTTGTTGGGGAATGTAAATATGCAGGTACGCGTATGTATTTTAGGTTGTAACAAATTTGAACAATGAAGGATGATCGTTTATTTTATTTTGAATGATGCAAAGGTATATATTTGTGTGTAAAGTTTTTCCATTAGGAAAAAAAAAACACAATGACCGAAGGGACTAAACCATTTTTATTAAAAATAAAATCAATATTGATATCACTATATTATTTTAAAACCTTTTCATATAGTATTAAAGGCAGTGAATAATTTCCTGTTCCTATTGATTACTGTTAGGAGAAGTTTAACAATGCTACGTTTTATTGATTAGTCTAAAGAAATTAATCAAAAGCCACTTGTTGACTATTGTGAAAAACTTAATCAGAACCATTTCCTACTGTTCATTTCAAAAAGGAGTTTTATCATAATTTGTATTAATATTTAAGCTTTTATTTCAAAACCCTTTCCTATCATTTAATTTTGGGCAATTTTTTATCAGTGCTGTTTTAATTTTACTCAATGTTTATTTTTTCCTTGAAATGCCTTTTCCCATTTTCCCTACGTGAATTACATCTATAAATGCTATAGGATCAATATCAAAATCAAACGCTATTGCTTGCTTTAGGAATGAATGTTTACAAAAGGTACTTCATATATTTTAACTGAGATTTTTATCATTTAATTTATTTATTTATTTATTCGTTTATTTATTTTTTAATCCAAAGTTTTATCGCTTCCTATTTTCATTTTAGGGAGAAAATCTCAACTTGGCCAGCGACGAATCGGATGTGAACGTAACCATTGGCACTCAGAAATGCAACGTGACCTCCCTGGCACTGACTCAGCTGGTTTGCACGCCACCTGAGCACCAGCCTCCACCCACCGACGAATTGGGTCGTTCAACAGACGTTGATCTTCCCTTGGTGGTTGTGAAAATGGGCCAGAATCTACGCTACCCGATCGGGCATCTAAGATACGAAATGATAAAGGTAAGGATCGAATTTTTAAGATAATCGAAAAGGGAATTATCATCATCACTATCACTGTCACTCACTATCACTATTATTATTATTATTATTATTATTATTATTATTATTATTATTATTATTATTATTATTACTACTTGCTAAGCTACAACCCTAGTTGGAAAAACAGGATGCTACAAGCCCCGGGCTCTAACAGGGAAAATAGCTCGATGAGGAAAGGAAACAAGGAAATAAGAGAAGTAATTAACAATTAAAATAAAATACCCGAAGAACAGCAACAACACCAAAATAAATATTTCATATATAGACTATAAAAATTTAAAATAAGAGTAAAAGAAATAAAATAGAATAGTGTGACCGAGTGTACCTTCAAGTGGAATGTGTATTATAATTGTATATACGTTTAATACAAGCAGGATTATTGCTCGTAAAAGCCAGAATATTTGTCTTATATTTGAGAGCTTCGAATAATTTCAAAGCAATAATTCTTGTCAGCTAATTGACTTATTTTTATTTAGATTTCCAAGTGGACACAGATAATACATATATGGCCACCGTAGCCTTGCGGGAGGGTGGTGTTAATGCTGTCAGTGCACATCATGCGTTGCACGTAAGACGTTTCTTGAAAGGTCTTTGCATCGTTCTTTTGGCAACTAGCTATGATCACTTTTTAGTCTTAAATTATACCTCGATTCCTGCTTCCTTTCATCCATCTTGCTGTCCAGCCTCTAAACTTCATGTCGCCCGAATGGCCTCCCAGTTCCTGGTACCGGTATTTTAGTCCCAAATTCATTAAAGTCAGTCAAAATAAAAGAACACCTATTTTCTTATTGGCAGAACTTGTAAAGCTCACTTTTTAGCTATATGAATGAAACAAGAATCATTCAAGAATTTCTCTTTCAGTAGTATTTGATCTAAAACAGCCAACATTTTAATAAATTCTCTCATAATTTTCTTTCCTTCAGGAGTATCAGTTTCCACCTGAAGCTATCGGTGGTATGGCTGCTGGCGGTCTGTTTCTAGTCCTGGTGTCAATGGTCATCTTGGTGGTTTATCGCAGGAAGAGCAACCAAGCTGAACGCGAATACAAAAGGATCCAAATACAGATGGACACACTGGAGTCCAACGTTCGATCTGAATGCAAGCAAGGTAAGAGAGATGGAGGTTATCCCGTTAGATACGGAAATAGAAAAAAAAAATAGTAGAAATTAGAAAGGTAGTGTTTTTTTTAAAGGTAGAACATAAGCATGAAGAGTGCTTAAATATCAAATATGGGAACATATGTCGCAATAGCAAGGTAAGGAAGCTTACAGGGGTAAGTGGGGGTAGGGGAATTTTTTTTTTTCAAGTAGGACATTTTCCTCTCTTTATTTATTTATTTATTTTTTTTCTATGAATCACTTCAATAGCTTGTTCTAAATGTGAACTTATATCCTTTGAGTAGAAGTAGACAACTCGGCTAAAGTAGGAATATGTGGCATTCATTATTGTAGTGTCTAATATACATACGGTTTTTTCATACTTATGGTGAGGAAATAAATTAACATCCGTAATTTATAAATATTTATCTTCTCTGTCAATTTTATAGAACTTTACATTTATTGAAATCTTGCAGTAGCCTTTCTATGCAATGAATCTTTAACTTTATTTATGAAACTTGAGAAATGCACGCAAAAACATTTTGCATATAGTCTTCAAAAGTTAACTCCAAGAAGAGGAAATAATGAAATATGTTATTATTTGAGATAGCTATTTCAATTCGAAGTACAAGTGCAGCATATGAAACGGTTTCTCCTTTGAGAGTTAATAAATTATCAATAGATTCAGACTTCAAGATTTTGCGGACATTGATATGTAGTTGCGTAATTGAGATGTTATATTTAAAGTAGTACCATCGCCTTTAGCATCCCCTTCTTTTCTTATTGCAGCTTTTCTTCAAATATGCGTTCAAGGTCATCCCAAGGTTTATGGTACAGAGCTTTGATTTTCCTTATTTTTTCCACATCTTTGATTTTCCTAAATGACCTCTGCAATGACAGTCATGACCCTTATTCTTCTATATGGAATATATTTATTTGTTCATTCATAACTTCATTGTTGTTCGTAAACTTCCCCACTAATAAACTGCCTAATTGCCTTCTTTGAACATTGCTACTAAACTACGAATAAACTACCAATTTATTCGTTTTCAATTACCGTGAACCGCCGTGCTTCAAATTGAATAATTAACTTTAGACTTTGAACATGCAGCTGACTTGTCCACATGGCCTAATTAATCTACACTGGTATTACTGCACTAATTAATGTGCGTATATCTACAGAGTAAATCAACACACAAGAAATATGTTTGCGTGGACAGTTGATGAAACCCTGAAGTCATGCCGGCCAGTCTTTGGGCCAGCTATCACGGCAAACATCCCATGAGGGGACAACATCCCAACATCGCAATCATTGGCCAGAGGGGGACTTTGGGGTACTTGCTTTTGAAAAGTACAAAGGGGTCGTTTGTAAAGCGTCAGGGGAGAATAGGCAATGGTTTCACGATTCTTTGCTAAAGATTCTACTCCCCGTCATTTTCCGAAGCTGTGTGTTTAACTAATGGAATTAGATTTAAATTGAATTCAGTGTTTTTAGCTTTGTGTGCCCTCATATGCAAACGATAACGACATTAACTGTGAAGTGTTGTTTGTGACTCCAAATATTTTCCCCGTAAAGTATGGGGGAGATTTGAAAGGGTTTGCCAATACTTTTCAATTAAAATTCTCTCTTAAATAACCTGGAATATTTCGATTAATACCCTGAAATGGAGTCGTGCACATTTTTTATACCATTATCAATTTAATTTCTATACTAAGAATCCCTTTACAGTGAATGCTAAACAATTTATATGAATGTCTTTATTATTATCGTTGTTCAATGCTGCTGTGTTCAAGAAGCAATATCGGTGTTTTACGTAGTAGACCACTAGGACAGGTTTGCGAGTTAACTTTTCTGTATTGACATTTTAAACTATGATATATTACCTATATAGTCACACCATCGGAATATACGCTTTGATTTTTCTTTAAAAACAATCTTGACAGTCTCAAGTTTGTTTTACAATGCCATTGTATACTTAATTCAAATAAGCAAATGTAAAACCATTGTATACTTAATTCAAATAAGCAAATGTAAAACCATTGTATACTTAATTCAAATAAGCAAATGTAAAACCATTGTATACTTAATTCAAATAAGCTAATGTAAAACCATTGTATACTTAATTCAAATAAGCAAATGTAAAATTGTAGTGAGAAACGCTATTTTGAAATAACGTAGTTATCCCATCAAAATATATTCAATTTTCTGTAATGGTCACTCGTTTTCTTTCGTAGTAAGTTCAGGGTATACTGTACTGAACTTCTAACGCCACCTATCTTCCCAGACGCATAATAACCAGGGAAAATTGGCTTTAAGATTAGCTTAAAAATTATGGCATCTACGACATTAATAGACGGAGATCAGTTGATTCTAAAGTTAGGTTAAATTGTATGATTTAAAGAAACAAGTGGGTTTATTATTAGTTGGTTTAATTACCTTTGATTTTCCAGCCTTCGCCGAACTCCAAACGGACATAACAGATCTAACAGCAGACTTACAATCGTCCGGGATTCCGACCCTGGACCACAGGAGCTACGTCATGAAAGTTTTCTTCCCTGGGGTGACAGATCACCCCATTTTGATGGATCCAAAGGTAATTCAACATTATTATCATTGTTTAAATTATTATTAGTAGTGGAAGTTTATTAGTTTTTATATATATATATATATATATATATATATATATATATATATATATATATATATATATATAAAATGTGTGTATATTCTTCGTAGCGGTTGCTATTTTTAGGACTCGTATTATTGATTTCCGTTTTTTTTATACAATTATGTCTTAATTATATTTTTTAAAGGTATTCCTGATTGAATAAGAAAATTCATATTCAATATCCATCCCAAACTATCATTACTATTATCAACATCAATAAATAACTATTTTACCTTGAGATCGTACCCAAAAATATCGGGGAAAAAAAACGGCGAGGCTGCTACCAACCCATCTCTTTGAAAGAGTACTGGGTTCGACCACAATGTGTGGTAGGAATTTATTTGTATCACATATTTGATTGGGATGTTGTTGTTGTTGTTGTTGTTATTATTATTATTATTATTATTATTATTATTATTATTATTAATATTATTAATTATTATTATTATTATTAGTTATTATTATTATTTTTAATTATTATTATTATTATTATTATTAATTATCAATTGTTATTAATAATAATAATAATAATAATAATAATAATAATAATAATAATAATAATAATAATAATAATAATATAAATATCATTATCAATATCTTTAATATTTTTATTATTTTTTTATTCCAGTTACGAATGAACGGCTGCCGCCCAGCAATGGAAAGCGCTATGATACAGTTCGAACAGCTTCTCACCAATCGGTATTTCCTCCTGGCACTTATAGAGACCCTAGAGGCGCAGAAAACGTTCAACATTCGAGACAAGTGAGTATTTCGAGGTTTTATCTGTTGTGGCACAATGTTCTCTGTTCTTCAGTATTCTGTCTTTTAAGACTCATTGTGAACCATTGTCATTGCTTAAAATACACTCACTCGGGACGTGTTCACACACATTTTATAGAATTTCGGAAGGTACATTTTTTTTCTTAGCAAACAATTAGAATTATGATCAGTTTTTATACACATGTCAGTAAGTAAATTGAAAAGCTTTGGTCGTTGATATTGCTAATAAGGCGAAAGTACTTTCTTTAATCAAAGCTTTTCAGTTATCATATCGTGATAATAATTCATATTTTATGCTTATCTCATGTCCGCTTCCATTATTACACACACACACACACACACACTCACACACACACACACACTCACACACACACTATATATATATATATATATATATATATATATATATATATATATATATATATATATATATATATATATATATATAACATAAACATGCATATATACATAGAACTTTGAGTCCGGCAAATTCAACTTTTGTCATGTGGTCTTATGATAGATATTAAGGAAACATACAAATTTACTTCCTAACTGGATATCTGAAATTTTACCAATACACTTTATCATTTTCGCAGAGTGAACGTGGCATCGTTGCTGGTGGTAGCTATGGCAGGGCGCATGGAATACCTGACGGAGGTACTTCGCCTTCTGCTACTCCGTCTGATTGACAAGAGTGTGGCGACCAAGCATCCTCAGCTCATGCTCAGGAGAACGGAGAGCGTCGTTGAGAAAATGCTCACAAACTGGATGGCGTTGTGCATGTACAATTATCTGAAGGTGGGTCTATGCGACTTTAGCCCAAAATTACATTTGATGTAAAGTGTTGTTTCCTGGAAGATATAATTACCCCTCTTAAAGGGGAAAGTAGTTTTGAAATTTTAGAAAGTTTTTATAAGGATTTTGAATATTTCATGAGTATTTTACATTAGATTACTTAAGCTCTTCAAAATTATTTCATGGATAACCATGATTTTGGTTTCTGGTAAAGTTTTGCATTTAAGTTATTTTAATAATATTTTTCATTCTCCAGTTTTATTTCATGCATTGAATTTAATTTATGGTTTTCTGGGAAAATATGATGCATTACTTCTAGAAAGGTTTTGCAATTAATTTATTTAATATAAATTTATTTGAATCGTGTGAATTTTCATAATCCATTTATTATGGTGTTAAATTTAATAAGGTACTCTTGGAAAATAAAATGCATTAGTTTTAGTTTCCTTTTCTTTGCAAAAAGCAGTAACACTCGATTATTATTATTTTTTTTTTTTTTAAAGAAAAAGGGAACGTTATTTTTTTTCTTTAAAGGATCGTTAATTTTTATTTTTAAAATAACATAGGACCGTTAATTTTAGTTTTTAAAATAAAAAAGGCCGGTTAATTTTGTTTAAAGAAAAAAGGACAGTTAATCGTTTTTTTGAAATAAAAAAAGGTCCGTTTTTATAGTTTCTAAAAGAAAATGGACCGTTATTTTTAAAAAAAAAGGGACCGTTATTTTTTTTCAAGAAGGGACCGTTATTTTATTTATTTTAAAATTTAAAATGGATCTTTATTTTTTCTTAAAGAAAAAAGTGGACCGTTTTTTTCTTTATATAAATATAAAGGGACCGTTATATTTTGTTTTTAAAACAAAAGGGGACTATTATTCTCTTTAACTTTAAAATGGATCGTTATTTTTTGTTAATAAAAGAAAAACGGACCGCGTCCAATAAAATTTTTTTGTCTTCGGGCAGTAGCTCCCTCATAGGAGGATAGGAGGGGCCCGGAATGATAACTTATACGAGGGGGACAGAAATCGTTTGTCATTCGATTCGATTTTTCTTTTGGTTTACGGTGCTGGTTTGTGTTGTTTATTATATGTGAACCGTATGTTTTCTCTCCTTTCTTCCCGTCCGGGGTGACAACGATAAATATCTTATCTTTTTATCTTTTGTAGGAAGTAATTCTTCGCCGCTTTATTTTCCTGGCAGTCGTAAATTCCAAAGAAGCCGTAGTCTTGTATTTTTGCTTTTATTTGTCCCTTATATCAATTTTACTAATTTTTTATTGATTTACTAATTTGTACCATTTTTTCCGTTTGTTAATATGTCAAATTTATTAAGTTTTGCATATTTAGTGCCCTTTTCCTATTAGGTTATTATTATAATGTACAGATTATTACTTATATCCTTATGGACAACATATAATAACGCTTGTTTAATATAATTAAATAATCAATAGTTTGATCATTAATATTGCACTAGCAATATTTTAGTTTATAGGAAAGATTTGTCATGCAAGGTTTTCATGAAAATTTGTCCATTCTCCAGATCGTTTTTTCCCCAAAATTACAAGCAGTAATGATCATGTTAATGTATCTTTTTTATTTTTATTTTTACATAGAGATTCAGAATTTTTACCTTTGAATATGGTTTTTAAATCAGTCCGATTATATAACTATCATAAAGCATTTTATAGTAATAAAATTATATTGTGGAATAATGACTCTGAAAATAATGAATTAGAACAAATAGTCCAGTCGTTTCTGCATGGGAATTATCATGCCAGAAAGATAAGAGAACTGAAGTAATTTCAGCAAGATTGCGTATTGGTCATAAAAATTTGACCCATGGATTTTCAATGTGCACACATTACGAATCTGTCCTTCAGTGAAGCGAGTGTGGCACTATTTTAACCATCTAACATATGTTTTGTAAATGTTTTGTTTTTAAAACACACATTTATGTTTTGTTCAGAAAACTTAGACATTTTATAATTCTGAGTATTTTTATGTTTTTAAGTTTTTAATATTTTTAAGAAACACCGTTTAATAGATGAAATCTAAATATTTGAAACGTTTTAATTTCTAATATTTTTTTTATCTGATTCAATTATATATTTTATCTCCCAAATTTGTTCGTCCAAGCTCTGTAGGAGCCAAGTTTGACACATGGGCTGGTGAATCTCCACCTTTATAATAAATGATAATAATAATGAAAAAAGAAAATTAAACGCGTCGCAAGATTATTGTTCAACTTCCAGGGTCTTTTTAAAACAATTTTTCAAGCACGCGTCACTACGTGAAAACTTCTTGACTAGCTAAAGTTATATTAAATTCCACCTGAGCTTTCAGAATAACCTGGTCTTAGATATTCGTATGTTGTTATTACTTTTCTCTTCCCCCCGACAGGAGCAAGCAGGCCCGTCTCTGTTCCTCCTATTCAAGGCAATCAAACACCAGGTGGAGAAAGGCCCCGTGGATGCCGTCACACACGATGCCAGGTACTCCCTCTCAGAGGAGCGACTCCTGCGGGAGCAGATCAACCACTCATATGTCGTAAGTACAATTTTTCTTATCTTTTCACGTCACTCCTGTTTGACAACCATAGCTAGATATATTTTCTGAGATGTTGCTTCCTTTTACCGCATCTCGAAATGCTGTCAGTATTTGTATTCCAGTGTTTATTTTGAATACTAAACCTAGATTTATAAAAAAATAGAAGTTTTATAAATATTTTTGTGTATTGTAGTTACTTTTGCATGTTAATTATGCCATTTACTGTGCTTGAGTAGTGATTTTAATAGTGCTTTTTGATAGTTGAGATATCCCTTTTTGATAAAATTTTCCCAAATGTATTTTTTTGAACGATTTTTCACAAAAAAATTACTTTAGTGTAGTGATAGTAGTATAGAAGCGCTCTCTCTCTCTCTCTCTCTCTCTCTCTCTCTCTCTCTCTCTCGTGACAGTTTTGTGATGTTGGCAGGGAGGGGGAAGTATCCTCAAGAGGTTTACCTTAATTTAGGTATAGAATGAGAACCCCAGAAGTACAGTTTGACTCGGTTGCAGTAACGATTATTTGGTACACACACACACACACACACACACACACACACACACACACACACACACACACAAGATCATAAAATTCTTGTTACAATAGGAATGTTCTTATTTCAGATTGTCTTCTGTTGCGACATTGGTCCTTAGTCGATTTCTGAGAGAGAGAGAGAGAGAGAGAGAGAGAGAGAGAGAGAGAGAGAGAGATTGTTTGGGGGAAAGAAAAGACAGCTATTGGTAGATGGATTGACTCAATTAAATCTTCCAAACAGTTTTACCCTCCTGGTATCTCTCTCTCTCTCTCTCTCTCTCTCTCTCTCTCTCTCTCTCTCTCTCTCTCTCTCTCTCTCTCTCTGATATTGTTCGTCAAAATAACTTTTTTTCATGTCCTTGCCTTTATTTCCGGATGAATGTCTTCACACATATATCACTTGCTCCTATTTCTCATAAGAAATTTCTTTCATAAGATTTTAAGTTTCTATTTTTGATATTTCAGTTGTTCTTTATTAACTTCTCCCCTGTTATTAAATTTTCTTCTCAATCTCTATTTCTGTCTGTTATTCTTCTCTCCGCCTTTTGTTTTTCATGCTTTACCTTTTTCTAAGCTTCCCCCACATTCTTTCTCTCGCAACCTTTTGTGCCCTAAATATACTTTTGTTGGTTATTCCTCTGAGTTGAGTCCATTTTTTTTCTTAGCTTTATATCAGTATATTAAAATACCACTGAACACAATAACAACCCCATGAATTGTAATTTTAGTTGAAGATGTAGTTTATTATATGTCAATGCTTATAAAGTTGAACATAGTGACATGTGGTAAAAAATTTAATGTATTTCAACAAAGTTGTTTTTATAATAAGTTAGTCTTGAGGTATAGAAATTACAAACGATCCTACAAGTGGCGTACAATTGATCAAAGTGACGTCTCTTTGAGTACAAGTAACATTCCTACCGTAAACATTTCAATTAATATAATTCAGGTAAACTTATTTAACATTCAACATTTGTCAGTAATGCAGTAATTCTATAGCTTGATAATGTCCATTGAAAATAACTATAATTATAAAGAAAAGTTAATGAGGAATCATTCCGGTTGGTTCCAGTGGTGATAATTGATAGAAAATACTTGACGGGAAAGAAAACCCTTAAATTTTCCTCCCAAAATATGCTGCTCACGTAATTCAAGAAGTTTTAACTTTCGTTAAGCTAGAAGCTTGCAGTCTTCATTAGCTTTGCACAATTTATATTGCTGAAAAATCTTCTTTTCGTTTGATTTTTGTTTTCAGTGAATACTTGTTTTCTTAAGTTGAGGGGTCCGATTACAAGAAAGACATATTTATATGAGTCTGTAGTGCACGTTATATAAATATAGAAAATTATAACAGTTAGGATCTTTATTCTATATAGCAATGTTTATATTATTATTATTATTATTATTATTGTTATTATTATTATTATTATTATTATTATTATTATTATTATTATTATTATTATTATTATTATTATTATCATCACTAAGTTTGGACCGAGGTTATCTATTCATTAAAAAATATATATCTGGTCATTTTCCTCAGTACTTTAACAACCTTGTATGGCTGCCATCTTTAATTTCCTTCTTAATATGATTTGTATTTTTTCTTTCTATCCTATATTGCTAAAGAGATATTAATAACAGTAAATTCTCCGGGGCTACATATCAAAGTTAAAGAGGAATGCCTTTTGATATTGTGATGAAACGGACATCAAACGTACGTGCTTCGTAATAACATGTGTTTCGTGATAATTGTTTCTGCGCAGTAAATTTCATATAATTATAAATACAGTATTTCAGAAAAGCAGTAATTATTAAAAACAATATTTACTTTTAGGTTAATGTTACTAAATCCTATTTTTTGAGTGAATTGTCATGATTTGGAATCCGTCCTTAACATTTTTTTTTTCTTATAAATTTATGTAAGGGAATAATAATTGATCTTGATATCCAATTATGTGGTATCTTGAAGTATCCAATTATTTACGAGATTGTTTTTAACTGTAGGGCACTTCTTGATTAGATCCTCATTGTTATTTAAAGGGTAAACTCCATAATAATGAAATGTCAGAATGCATTAGTCTTTCTGAGAATCGAGAGTTGTTTACTACTGGGGGATTTAATTATAATTGGATGTAATCGTAACTCCAGATCTTCAGTATTTGCCTACATACATGTATATGCGTATACAGTACAACCGTGTATATATACACACATGTGCATATACGTGTGTTTGTATCTATGTATATGTATTAATACACACACCCATATATATATATATATATATATACACACACTGTGTGTGTATATATATACATATATATATATATATATATATATTAAATGTTTATATACGAATTTGTTGGGCTTTTTCGATAGATTTGATTTTTAGTTTTATAGATTTTTCTTGTAATTTGAGTAGTGCTTGCATATTAGCTTTTCGTGATTGGGACAATTTATGATAAACTCGTAAGAAATATATAATATATATATATATATATATATATATATTTTACTTGATCATTCTAAATCTGCTAAACAAATTTTTTTCACAAACCAATCATAATTTTCATAATCATTTACAATTATTGCGGCGATATCTATATGGTTATTAGTGACGGTTGGATTATTTTATTTTGTTTTACTATAAAACTGAAATGGTGAATGGTATTTGAGGGTAATTTATAATTCGAATTCATCATGATTTGTTTAAAGGTAACCTCTGGTTACATAGCCAGTTGTTCTTACAATTGTGAAGAGTTTTAAAGAAACGCCTTGTTTTCGTAGAAGAGGAGAATGCATTAACTAAATGATCGTTTTACATTTAATCTCGCGACTTCTTGGTAAACAAGACATTGATGAATTGCCTCTTGGTAAACGGAGTTCTTGTTTAAAGAACCATTGTTTGTGTTTGCCTTGTTTCGTGTAAGGAATCTCAGATTGCAATGTATGGTCAATTTCAGACTATGCGAAACTTTTCAAAACAAACCCTCCCGAGTTTCAAAGTGTTTCATATAAACACAGACAGACAACGACGACAATAGTATATAGTATTAACTGCATCTACGGCCTATTCTCTCTCTCTCTCTCTCTCTCTCTCTCTCTCTCTCTCTCTCTCGTTGCAAAATTCAATATCACTTTCGCTTTCATGCAGTTTTTATTAATTTGTTTAATATTAATCGGCAATTTATCTAACTTCTCGGTTGTATGAAATTTTTGATCAGCATCTACGAAAATTTTAATGCCATTAATTAGTTTGTCTTGACTCTGACCAAGACACACAATACTCATGTAAGTTTACGAAAATCCTTTCGAAAGTTATTGAAAACAATCTTAATGAGCGAGATATCACCAGGACCAATCAGTTATCTTCGATATGTTGCGTTTGACCAAGTGATGCAGTATGAATAAAGCCAGATGGTAAAAACCGTTCATTTATATAGAGAGATATCGATTTTACGAGGACCTTCTTGATGTTTTTGGTTAGATTTTGGGGGAGAACACATGGGACGTTTGTATATTTGCATACACTCACAAAGGCTCATTTCGGGTTTTCCTCTGCATTCAGCAGTTGTCCAATGCCAGATGTATATTATCCCTTGTTTCTGATCTTTTCTTTATTTTTATTTTTGTCTTTGTATCTCCCCTCTCAAGAGTCATTCATCTATCTCCCTTCCGACCTTCTTTGATGCGACGATTTTGTGAATTAAACATAGGAGAGGCTCATCAGGGTTCTTCCCCCGAGGCCACTGATTGGGAAGGGATGATCATTTGTCTCTTGCCTCTTCTCTTTCCTCTCCCCCGTCAAACCCCCTACATTTCCTTCCTTCTGTGTGTGTGTGTGTGTGTGTGTGTACAGGCGCAAGGGCGCTATCCGTGCCTCTCCCATGCTGTTGGAATCTCTCTCTCTCTCTCTCTCTCTCTCTCTCTCTCTCTCTCATTTTTACTGGTTTTCCGCCATTATCATTATGACGGTTTTCATTAAGCCATCCCTTGATGTCATGTTAATTCTCCACATCTTCACTTTTATGTCTTCAAGA
>NC_090759.1:26134139-26159139 GCF_036898095.1 Palaemon carinicauda
GATGGGAGAGGGGGGGGTAGGAGTAAGAAAGAGAGGGGGGGTAGGAGTAAGAAAGAGAGGGGGGGGTAGGATTAAGAAAGAGAGGGGGGGGTAGGATTAAGAAAGAGAGGGGGGGTAGGATTAAGAAAGAGAGGGGGGGGTAGGAGTAAGAAAGAGAGGGGGGGGTAGGAGTAAGAAAGAGAGGGGGGGGTAGGAGTAAGAAAGAGAGGGGGGGGTAGGAGTAAGAAAGAGAGAGGGGGGGTAGGAGTAAGAAAGAGAGAGGGGGGGGTAGGAGTAAGAAAGAGAGGGGGGGGTAGGAGTAAGAAAGAGAGAGGGGGGGTAGGAGTAAGAAAGAGAGAGGGGGGGTAGGAGTAAGAAAGAGAGAGGGGGGGGTAGGAGTAAGAAAGAGAGGGGGGGGGTAGGAGTAAGAAAGAGAGGGGGGGGTAGGAGTAAGAAAGAGAGGGGGGGGTAGGATTAAGAAAGAGAGGGGGGGGGTAGGATTAAGAAAGAGAGGGGGGGGTAGGAGTAAGAAAGAGAGGGGGGGGGTAGGATTAAGAAAGAGAGGGGGGGGTAGGAGTAAGAAAGAGAGGGGGGGGTAGGAGTAAGAAAGAAGAGGGGGGGGTAGGAGTAAGAAAGAGAGAGGGGGGGTAGGAGTAAGAAAGAGAGAGGGGGGGGTAGGAGTAAGAAAGAGAGAGGGGGGGGTAGGAGTAAGAAAGAGAGAGGGGGGGGAGGAGTAAGAAAGAGAGAGGGGGGGGTAGGAGTAAGAAAGAGAGAGGGGGGGGTAGGAGTAAGAAAGAGAGAGGGGGGGTAGGAGTAAGAAAGAGAGGGGGGGGGTAGGATTAAGAAAGAGAGGGGGGGGGGTAGGATTAAGAAAGAGAGGGGGGGTAGGATTAAGAAAGAGAGGGGGGGGTAGGATTAAGAAAGAGAGGGGGGGGTAGGAGTAAGAAAGAGAGGGGGGGTAGGAGTAAGAAAGAGAGGGGGGGGTAGGAGTAAGAAAGAGAGGGGGGGGTAGGAGTAAGAAAGAGAGGGGGGGGTAGGAGTAAGAAAGAGAGGGGGGGGTTAGGAGTAAGAAAGAGAGGGGGGGTAGGAGTAAGAAAGAGAGGGGGGGGTTAGGAGTAAGAAAGAGAGGGGGGGGGTTAGGAGTAAGAAAGAGAGGGGGGGGGTTTAGGAGTAAGAAAGAGAGGGGGGGGGTTTAGGAGTAAGAAAGAGAGGGGGGGGGTTTAGGAGTAAGAAAGAGAGGGGGGGTTAGGAGTAAGAAAGAGAGGGGGGGGGTTAGGAGTAAGAAAGAGAGGGGGGGGGTTTAGGAGTAAGAAAGAGAGGGGGGGGGTTTAGGAGTAAGAAAGAGAGGGGGGGGTTAGGAGTAAGAAAGAGAGGGGGGGTTAGGAGTAAGAAAGTGAGGGGGGGTAGGGAAGGTAGAAAGAAGAGGGGGGGTGAGTAGGAGTAAGAAAGAGAGGGGGGGGTAGGAGTAAGAAAAGAGAGAGAGACTTCTCCCTTAAAAAATTTTTCTTACTGACCACATTTCTGGTGGAATATAAGGTATATACATATTTCATGGTGATTTTGTCACGTCCAGATTGTTTTTTCGTACGAGAACACCCCTGAATGCCTAAAAGCGACATGTTTTCTCCGAATAAATACACTTCTGGTCCATTTGTGTATTTATATTGGATGCATGCCTCGTTTTCTCTTGTAAAACTTTGCTTTTTTCTGTTCTTGTTTTCCTCCTGTTTTTTATTCATAAATTTTTCTTACGTATTCATACATTTTTCTTACGAAGTCATAAATTTTTCTTCATGGAACCTATGTTTTATGCAGAGCAGAAGACCATGTTGTCGAAGCAATTTCTCAGGCAATATATTTCAAACTTTGTTTTTATCATTGTGTTATTGATTATTGTATACATTATCGTCTTATATAGCGTTATATAGTTACTTTACAGTATAGTTGCATGTTTCGTATCGAAGTCATTTTGAATTATAAGTATACTGTCAGAGATAACGAAATATATGTTACTCACAGTCCATAAATCTGACCAAGGTTCCCTCGGCCTCCATTTCATATAGGAGTCTTGTGGGAGGGGAGGATTGTGGGAGAGGATTGTACCTGGATTCCGTGAGAAAGTGCCCATACTACCCTGTGTCAAAGTTATATTTAAGAGTTACTCTGCCCTCTTCCTCGACTGTCTATATACTAAAAAATATATAAAATGATTTATTAATAAAGCAATTGGTTGATTAATATTTAAAAAAAACCGCACAAGATTCATAGGTGCAAGATATAGTCTCACCGTTTTTGGTCAATTTCGATTTGTTTGTTTATTACATCTATCACTAAAATAAGAGTTAAAATTATTGCCCGGCCAATATTTATAGTTACTTCAATTGATTATTATTGGATCAATTGCCGGGTTTGTTCATGTTTGTGTATCTTCATTTTTCTGTGCGATGCGTGAAAACATTTTCAGATTTTTATTGATGCATAAGATTTCGTTGAGACTTGAACTTGTATACAGTATCGTATTTTTGTGAGACTGTTGTCCTTTATTACTTCCGTTATGAAACTCGTTAAGAGTGACATACCTAAATATGTTATAGTTGTTCACGAAATATCTTTGATAAAATTACCCGTTAATTAAAGGTTTGCAATGACCGTTCTTAGTAGCTTCTGTCTATTGTTTTTGGGTCTTGTGTTGGCCGGGTTAAGAAACAACCTAAAAAGCAGCAATATTCCTCTCTTAGCAAACACATTTAAAAGATCACCGGAAACTTTGAATGCATTTCCTATGCATGACTTCCCTTTGTCGCGGAGCCTTCCCTATCCTATCGTCAACATCCTAAGGTCCAGAATGGCTTGCTTTTCATCTTCAATCTTCCTCCTTTGTTCCTCTTAAATGAGGGGCACCTCCCCCATTCGCTTCCTAAGCCCCCGGGGATAAACTAAGGACGCCGTCTAAATGGAAAGGGGGCTAAACATGATGACAATATCTACAAACTATTTTTCTTTACGCGTTTTCACTTTTGGAATAGCTTTAGTACCTGCTTTAAATTTAGGAGATTTTATATACAAGACTTTATTATTATATTATCACGTTCATAAATCCTTGAGTTCAAGTTAGAGAAAAAAAACAACTTACTTACTCATAGTTTTTCTCAAGGGAAGAAATGTTAATGTAGGAATAATTTAGAAATATACAGGTAAATTATTCAACTATAATTGGATTTTATAAATGTCGTATGTTATAGTTGTGCAAAGTCTATAGAGAGAAATAGGGAGGGTATCGCACAAACTTCTTCGTCGGAATGTAGCAGAATAATGATTGAGGTATGTAGTTCTCTCTCTCTCTCTCTCTCTCTCTCTCTCTCTCTCTCTCTCTCTCTCTCTCAAATGTACGAGCGTAAATTTTAAATTTTCCCGTCTGAAAAAAAAAACAAGACACGCGACATGCCCAAGCGATAACATTTCTTGTGCTGGTTTGAGTATTTGCTATAACATTATGCACTACTCTTCGATTGGGACAAGTGGACGATATATTTCAGATTATTTACAGAGCAAAACCGTTTCGGTTGCTAAGTGCCGAAGGTGACATTTCAGTATTTAAAACTATTCCAAGCACTATAACCGCTTTATTAATGCTAGCTGGGACACATTATAATTTAAGTAATTATTTATTGGAAACTTTTTAATTTTAGTAATTATCACAAAACTCTGACCCACGTTTTTTCTCTTGAAATTTACCTTGCAAATTTTTCCGTTAGGTAAAGACATATTATTAATATTTAGAAGATCTTTATATTTTTTTTTTTTGGTTTACAGCCAATCAAAAGCTATTTTTTATACCGATATTTTACTCTTTATTCAAATTGCTGATCTATCTATATACTTTTATCTAACATTAACCAATTTCTCACTTCTATTTCCAGTCAGTAGCAGTGCTGGGCGAAGACGGAGAGAAGGCCCAGTGTCGGGTGCTAGACTGTGACACCATCACTCAAGTGAAATCCAAGATATTAGATGCTTTGTACCGCAATACTCCTTACTCCCTCAGACCGTCCGTCCACGAGGTCAATTTAGGTAAGTTCCAATGTTGACTTTTCTGGATTAACGCTAGTTCCTAGGAGAAAAGAAATTTAAGAATATATTATGTTTCAGGCAACGTATTAATTTATTCATAGTACAAACTGTGTTTGACGTTTTGTGTGCAGTTTTACATATTGTAAAAAATAAGGGTAAAAACCCTCCCCTTAATTGGTTTTCCTTGTATTTACGAAAATGTACACACGGATAAGAGCACCCATAGGGCCTAGAGCATGTCGTATGATGAGAGTATATTTTCTTAGATATAGTTACAGAGAATCAGCAAGTAATTTTGAATAATTCAATTTCGCCTGCTAATTAATGTAATAAATTAGTTGTAATTTATATATGAAAGATATTGCTGAAGCCATATAATTATTTTGATAATGTATATTAGTTATACACAATTAATTGAACGTTAATATATAGTTGCATGCGTCTATCAGCCAAATAGCAAGGCGTGTATATACGTTAAATCCAACAAAATTTGAGACAATTTACTTTTCATGACGGGACATTTCTGTGAAGTACAATTATTTTTATTGCTTGGTGGCAGGCAACGTCTATAACCCCCATAAATGTCATATATACTTCGTAAAAAAAACTACCTAAAGTAACGAATGGCGTGCTGAGGTCGCAAGCCGTCGGCATTCATTTGATCTTTCGGGGGTCTCATGAATAGAGACTTGGCGTGTCACAGACGCAGACTCAAACAAATTAAAAGTGTACGCGCAACGAAAATTAACGAGTAATATGTCTCCGTGTCATGATTGCACTCGTGTTGCCAAATTTATTTTTTCTGGTGGAATTTCCTTTCAATAGAGACGATTTTGTTTTGCTGTAGCTATTGTTATTTATTATTGCGGTGTTAACTTTGGATTGATTATTTGCTGATAGTTCGTTTTTAAACTGTACAATCTCATGCTAAAAAGTCCCCTGCTCAAGATGCCCTTTCCAAATTATTATGATTTTTACGAGTCCCTAAACAATGATGATACCAATGCTGTAAAGATTATCTTCATCTGTTGCATTTCATTCCGCAGGTTCTGTAAAATAGAAAAAAATTCCTTATGTCATGATTTACCAGATTTTTATTGTAACATTTATATGTCGACTTATGATTTTAATATCACCCTAGATCGATTAGCGGAATTTAAACGTAAACCTCTGGCAAGTTTTTATGTTATGGGCTATCTTCATAAAAATATATGACGGCAACAAAGGTTTGATGCATGATGATGCCTCCAAGTAAAAGCAATCCAGTTGAGATTATATAATTCAACAGCCATTGTTGCAGGAAAAAAGCAAAGACAAATGCTGGCTAGATTAGTGAACCCCAGCAACTTCCTTCCCTTACAATAGGATTCAATTTACATTTATAGAAGGCTCGTAAGTTTCCCAAAATAAAGGAGAAAGTGGTGGATACGGCTGTGCTGTTTTATACCGCGAACATCATTAATAAAACAAGCAATATCCAAAAAGTCAAAGTAAATTAAATAATCAATTTAGCACAAACTGCTTAAATTAAATAATCAATTTAGCACAAACTGCTTACAACCCCCAGTCATTACAGGAAAATTGATAAGAGGATGCAGTCTACGTGGAAAAGGATGGCGAATAGGATGAACCTTATAAGTATTTCAGCCATGAGAAGCACTAGTACAGCAATATTAAGAAGCATCGAGGCTCCAAAAACTGTAACCCATGTCAGTTCAGAACAACTCTGAGAAATACAGAGAAGACAATGATCACAAGAACAGGTTCATTGCCTAGTACCCATGAAGCAGATATTGCTAGTTCGTTCTACATCAGAGAAGAAAATAAACGACAAAAGATAACTAACTAACCCTGAACCCACCAGCTCAAATTGAAATTATAATTTGCTTGGGAAACTGCAGTTACATCATCATAATAATTATGTAACTTAAATACCAGAAATTTCCAGAGCACCAGTCAAGACCGAACTTTGGAAATGGTGAATCTGAAGAAAACTTATGCCATGCAACAGTGATCAGTAATGTAGCGTATAGCATGATCACAGGGCAAGAGGCACCTACTTCATATCACTAAGGAAATCTGTATGTGGGGTTTGATGTTTCTGGCCAGCTTTCTCCATACCTCTGTCCCACATTTCATCACCAGTTAATCCCTTTGATCGAAGGTCATCCTTGATATAGTCCATCCACCTTTGCTTTGGTCTCCCTCTCGTTTCCTGTACCTCTCCATTTCCATCACCCTCCTCCCAATATACTGTGTATGGATAAAACAACATGCATATTTAGAAAGTAAAATAAAATAAACCACATGTATTTCACTTAAAGCTGAATGATTTTTTGAACCACCCAAACTATTATAACCAGAAAAAACACACGTAAATACAAGAGTTTACTCACGTGTAACAGGATGTGCAATGGAGAAATTACCTACAGCCTGAGATAAGTGGCCAATTGGTAGAAACAGCAACCAGTTTTAAACTGCCTATGTACAAAAGATTTTGCACGAGGAAAATTTCCCATCTACAACTATGCCCACCTCGAAGATCATTGGGACATAAAAAATGAAACTATAAGCGTTCAGCAACTATTATTTGCCAATGACAAAAAGTAATGTGGCAGTGAGGCTCACGCACAGTAACCCCGAATACAAAACAAAAGCCTCTGGAATAAGATTCATACACTTGCTTGGTCGTTTTACAAAGCCAGTAAAAAACATTGGGTTCTTTGGACACATACTTGTTTCTGCTAGTGCTAAAGAAGAGTCTGTCACTCAGCCACTGCTCCGTTGTTACCTTCAGAAGAGAACAACAGGGCCCTTCACTGCATCAATTTGTGCCAGTGATGTTTTAGGAAAAAGGGAATGGAGAGTTTTATCAAATTGAATTATGGAGTGATGATGTATTTGGCAACAAACTTTGCACATTACTGATGCCAACTTTGCCTATACCCTCCAATTATCATACTCGATGAGAGTCTTTCAGCTCACTTCTCACTTTACTGAACCTTGAATAATGACCTTCTCAGCAACTACACCACACATGTAAAAGATCAGAGTACCAGCATTGAATCTCCTCAAGAGTGGACAACATTTCAAGGAGGAGAGAGTATCTATGCCCATCAGCCTGAAGACAAGCTCAGGGATGATAGGCTTTCACAACCTTGACTGAGAATAGCTTCTAATCTAAGTCTCAAAAGATTGTCCTGTGTAAACTATAAAAACTGTAACAAAATAAGAGGAAGAGAAATAAATTAGAATAGTGTAACTGAGTGTACCCTCAAGCAAGTCTAATCCACCCACTCTGGAGACTTTTCCTTACCCTAGATTAAGTATACTTTGGATCAGGGTGAGGATGCATGGGAGGTATAGGATGGAGCAGATTACCAGGACTATTGATTTCACTGAGTAATATGATCCATACAATCAAAATGCCTCCCAAGATTTTTAAATTGAAAACAATAACATATTTACACGATATCAAGTGAACCAAGCCATTATAAAGAATTTGTCAAACTAGTATGAAATAAGCTCAACAGATATATACGTAAAGGCTGCAGAAAGGAATATATATTCTTGGAATGACTGACCAAATGAGAATTATTTGTACCTCTTGCCATTAAAAGACCCATTCAGCTTAGACACCACTGAAATGGGAGAAAATGCTCAGCCAAGAGAGTCAGCAACGATACTATGGCTCTTACAAAATGTGGATGTGACTCCCAAGAGCTTAAAAGCATGGTCAACTGCCCATAAACTTAATTTCAAGAGAACATTTTACCACAACAAGTTGGAGCCATAAATCTCACTGACATTCCACTTAAACCGATTATAAATAGCCGACCAAAGAACAAAGACTAACGCCAAAGGAAGAGACAATCAAATGGAAACGAAATAATGCTCCCAGCCTTTACCACAGATAATCTGAAGAAAGCAAGGTCAAATGGCTAAAAAACACTAAACCTGAATGAATAATTTAGCCCTGTATCAATGTGACCTATAAATTTAATGAGCGCCAAACCAGGATGCTCTTGCTGTGGGCACGTCCTCAAACCTCTAACCACAATATATACAGTAGAGGATGATGGATTTGAAGAGTGACAAATCACTGAAAGTGTTCGTAGACCTAACAGCTGCATACGACTTGTTGTATCACAGAGGCCTAATTCTGTATGTAACCGAAACATTGACTTTTTCTTCTTGAGTGGAGTTTAACTACTGCACTGTAATGTTCAGTGGCTACTATCCTCTTGATAAGGGTAGTAAAGACTATGATAAGGACCTCTTCTAGGACGACAACACTCCAAAATCAAATCATTCTTCTAGCCTCTGATCCATGGCCTACACTGTATTGGATTAGAGTTCTCTTGCTTGAGGGTACACTCGGGTACACTATTCTAGCTTTCACAACTAGGGTTGTAGCTTTGCCAGTAATAAATAATAATAATCCGAAGCCTCATAGAAAGGCACAAATTTTAAGTAGAGATGGATGGCACTAAACTGGCAAGTACAAAAGAATGGCCTACCTCAAGAGTCAGTCCTTGCACCAATATATATATTCTGTATTTTCAATCTGTGCCTAATGATCAACCCTCCCCACAAAAGGCCTGCAGATTCATCGAAAAGTTGAAACCACCCTTGAGCAAATGGGACAGTACTTATGACAAGTGGTCCCTGAATCTACTAAACCTACTATGTGAAGATACCTGAGAAACTTGAGTAGCCAATTGCACCTCAGAAGATCCTCTGGCTTGGCAAGATATAGGGGGTAACACAGTATAGAAAAGTGTGGAGTCAATGCTCACTTACTAAAAACAACTGCCTTAGCCCGTGCTATGCACTAGCCGAGTACTGTGCGCAGGTGTGGAGCAAATCATCACATGCCAACAAAATAGATCCTATGCTACAAGGCATGCAGAGTCATAGCAGGGACACTGCATCCCCTTCCTTCCAACACCCTTTACAAACTCGTTGGTATTGCCCTTCTCTCAGAAATCAAGATGTATAACAACACAGACTGAAAGGAATAAACAAATCTTGGACTCAAGACACCCACTACATCTTAGGAATAAACAAATCTTGGACTCAAGACACCCACTACATCCTAACATAGTAATTCCAAATAGACTGTCAAGAAAAAACTTTGCTACTGTGGAGGAACTGCCAGCCCAAATACCAACATGAGTGATATAGAATGGACATAAGAGATTGACCCCTACAGCACAGTGCAGGACTCTCACTGAAGTAATTGCTGATGGGGCACTACTTCCGAGATGTGATTGGTGTGACCTCAACAAAGCTAGAGTTGTTCATAGGTTAGTGGCAATCTGGTCAAATGGGACCAGTCCTGAGAATGTGGAGAAAATAAGAAGACCAATCTTATTCTCCGATCACGCCAACTATCTCATAATGTGTGTGAACAACTCTTAGTAGTTAATGAAAGAATACTCCAATGTTGTCCGTTTGGTGTGATAAGCTAGGAATGAAACCAACAGGTTCAGTCTATGTCTGTGATGAGATGAACTTGCCATCGTCACCTTAAAAGGTGATGTGTGTAATTTCATCACCTTCATAAAAAAATATTCCCCTCCTTCCACAAATTGAATATGTTCTTTTGAATTTAATGAATAATCAATTAAGGTTTGTTGTATCACAAAGGATGAATAAAAATGGAAAAAATACTACTGCTATATGGGCATTGAAATGTAACAATGTTTATAAAGTAGGTCAGTGAAGAAGTATTCATGGTGAAGGTACTCGATATGAAATATAGTTTGAAATATGAAATTAAAATGGAAAAAATTAGACAATAAAACTCGTTGAAGGATCCATTACTGTATCATGTTAAAACAAATACGAGGCTGGGTCAGTCTTTTCTCTAAATTATGTACATGTTTAAAGTAAAGAACATGCGAGAGAGGCAAAATAATAAACCGCTAACTGAAAAACAACTTGTTATTTGGTTTAATAAACAAGGGAAAATTTTGAAATAGGCTATATAAAAAGTTCATTTATCCCTTTTCCCGTTAATTCCACCTCTCCCCAGTTAATTTCTAACCTGTGTGCCTTACGTTTTTCTAATGCTCTTTTCACAACTTTTACTCATTTTTCCTTCCTCCCTTCTAGTGTTACCAAAATTTAATTACCGATTTGACCAATTGATTTACAGGCTCATATATATATAGTGATCCTCTTATTTCGCAGTTATTTCTTCTATCCCCTATACCTATAATTTCCAATTAAGCTCTCGTTTAATACACTTTTAAAACTTTACTTAATGTACCTTTTTATTTCCCCAGAATGGCGCCATGGTCGTAATGGTCACCTGACCTTGACCGACGAAGACATGACAACAAAACCTGAAGGGAGTGGATGGCGAAGACTTAACACCCTGGAACACTATGGTGTCAAAGACTCGGCGTTGATGGCACTGGTACCCAGGCCACACGATCACCATACCCTCAATAATGCTAATTGTAGTACGAAGTGCAATAATTGTAAGTAACACAAATTAAGAGATGAATAAATTGGATTTACTCTTATTATTATTATTATTATTATTATATAAAATGTTTATAGTGCTGTTTATATACACATTGCACACACAATGATGTTTTTTACATAAATGGGTGGTGCTTTAGAGACTAACAAATTTGTTAATAAATCAAAGCATTAAAATTTTTACAACCTAATTCACTAAGTAGAAATGAGGTCATGAGTTATTATCTCTTTTTATAGAAAAGTAGTACGGTATATGCCCAAATAAGAATATAGATTAAAGATGTACGAAATGGTTTGCTTGTTGTGTCAGAAAAATACAAGTGATGGGGGGAGTCCAAATGAGTGCAAGTCCGAGGAATTTAAGATTGTTCATTTGGAGAAGAAAGAAACTCTTCGATAATTTTTCTTAACTAAAAAACCTATGCTTAGCTGATTTTTTTTAAGGAAATGAAGGGGCGATTATTTTAAATTTAAGCATTGAAAAAGATCCAGCACAATTCGAATGTATAGTATTCCCTGGAGTAATTACGACTGGATTGGCTCGTGAGGTTGTGTTTGGAAATTGTAAAAATTCCACTATTGGAGCATATGTGACATAGGGATTGTAAGAAGAGTGTTTGAAAGATATGGTGATGGGATGAAAAAATGAAGGCGTGAAGTGGGAAAATATAGATTTCCTTGCATTGCGTGACTTTATATATGAGACAATTTACAGTTTACAGGAAGCCCTGAAATAGGGGTCAATACCCTGTAGAAAGTGAAAGAAAAAGGGCAAGAGTGTAGTTAAGAACTCCATGGAAAATAAAAAGATTTCTTGGGATGTGGAAGACGAAAGAAAAAAAATTGCAGCAGAAAGGTGAAACGTTTGTGCAATTTTCAAAATGTGTAAGCTATTTTGAAATAATCTTAAACATATATTAATGTGGACTGGGCATGTAAATATATCCATCCCCTGTTCAGATATCTAACCAAAAGTTCTCCAGAAGTTTGCTTTTTAATAAATAGCTTTTCCACTAAGTAAAAATACACTTAACCCACATTTTCTTTGGCTCTAATTATATATAAGTTTTAGTAATTACTTAAATAATGATTTTAATGCGCAATATCTAAATAAGGGTAATTTAATTGTGCAGAGAATTCTAATAAAAGGAATCACAATAGTTCGCAACGCAATAGTTAAAAAAAAAAACATTGGACCGTGATTAAATTCCACCATACTTCATTGATGGACCGAATACACAATGGACGAGTTGGTCTAGCTTGGTTTAATCCACAAAGGTTCACAACTTTTTATTCAAATTCCAACTTTAGCACGAACTCCTGCCTTCTGCATTAATGAACAGTAACATTAATTTATAACTTAGGCTTACATTCATCGTTAGGAGTTATATTAAAAGTGAATGCCTAATAATCCCCGATGGAATACCGAGGTTGAAGTAAAAAAATTAATGGCTTTGGATAATAAATGATGCAATCATGGGTAAAATATACCTCACTAGGTCTTTAGTTAATATAAATTTGATTTTACCTTGACGTTTCTCAAGGCAGAATTTGCATGCGAGATGTTTTCTGGTAAATATTACTATAATGGCGCAACTAATAAAAATATTTTTAACAATTTATATTATTTTTCACAGGTGCTGGTTACGGAACAACTGGCAGTCCGGTCAGCCACTGTGGTGACGTGGAGGCTTCCTCTGTGGAACCCAACGCCTACCATTTAGTCAAGCTTGTCGACCACGACTCTCCCTGCAGAGGCGTCGAGAGAACCCACAAAGCCATCCCTGAAATTTTCCTCACAAGACTCCTTTCAACAAAAGGCACCGTCCAGAAATTCGTAGATGACTTCTTCAGAACTATCCTCACCCCTAACGAGACCCTGCCTCCTGCAGTCAAGTGGCTATTCGACTTCTTCGATGACTCTGCCAGGAGGCACGGCATTGTCGACCCCGAAGTGGTATTGGCATGGAAGTCTAATAGCTTACCATTGCGCTTCTGGGTCAATTTCATCAAGAACCCCGACTTCATTCTAGATGTCTACAAAAGTCCCACAGTTGATTCGTGTTTGTCCGTCATTGCCCAAACTTTCATGGATGCTTGCTCAACGACTGAGCACCGCCTTGGAAAGGACTCGCCCTCCAACAAATTGCTCTTTGCCAAGGACATGCCCCAGTATAAAGCAACTGTCAGGGCATTTTACCAGGGCATCCGAGCCATGCCTCCCGTTACCGACCAGGACATGGCTGCCTTCTTGCACCACCTAAGTCTAACGCACTTAGGGCAGCTGGATGCTAAATCGGCTCTCCAAGAACTTTTCCAGTCTTACATTACTAGATATTACGGACAAATAATAGAGAATCTCGAGGTAGATATCGAGTGTAGAAGTTTACATTTAGCACATAAATTGGACAATGTCATGTGCACCTTAAATGGAGAACCAACATCCATGTGCTGAGACCAAATGAAACCACAGGCCGTTTATATAGAATGGTTTCGCCTCGGAAGAAGCTCTCACCACACATGTGCCAGTTCTCTGTAGTTGCCTTCTGTATGACTTTATTCTCATTGCTGTTAAATGCCTAGTTCCTAGCCAAAGAATAGGTGTATGAGGAGTAGAAAATAAAAAGAACTATTGTGGTGGATTCGTTGTTATACATTTCAAAATAAAAGAAAAGAAAAGAAATAGCACTGCATGAGTCCTTCCAGTTATTGTATTCAACGACGACTGTTTATTATGTGGAATTGTGTATATGTGTTTAATCAGCTGTACTTAATCAAATGTCTGTGATTTTAAAGCGTAGAGCATTCCAGTCTTTGCGGGCTCCTTACGAGTACTGCACTACGTGCTGGAGTCTTGATTTTTACTATTTTGTGCCTATCTCAAGGTGCGGGTGATTGAACATACTCTCAGAATCACAACAGGTGTTTTGAAGGTTGACACGTGACACCGAAAGTGATCAGTCGCCCATGCTTTAGAGGATAACCGTGGACAAGTTATGCAAGACGATCTTACTAAGGTTTTCAAGTGAAGTATAGAACTTCATTCTTAAAATGTGAGGAAAAAGAATTCAGAGATAGAATTTGTTGTCTGCAATATGTCTTCAAATGTTTTGACTGAACTTGATTTCTTTCTATCTGTCCAAAATATAAAGCTGCAGTAAATCAATGCCTATTGCTTCAGTTAGGTCGAACGACATACAAGTTAGAAAAAAAAATCAGAACAGCACGCACTTTACTTTTTACAGAATCATAGAGAGGCATCTCTTATTTTTTAATATTGTTATCCTTTATGCCATTTGAGTGTTCATGATTTACAGCCTACACGACTTTAATATTACAAGTTAAAGAATTTTCAATATAGCCTGTCTTTCAGTGTATAAAATAGTTTTGCAGATGGTGTGGAAAAAAAGATAAACATGAAGAAATGAGTGGGTCGCTACTGCTGTGAAAACAGCAAGTGAAATTTGGTGCACAAAATAGTTGACTTTATAGCAGCAACTATATAACCACGGGGAAACAAAAACACATTCCATTGAAAAAAAAAACATATATAAAAACTTGAAGTTCGCTTGACTCCAGAGCAGTTGTAATGTTGTTATATAAAAATCTTCGGAAATGTGCTAGATATATATATCAATGTTACATGTATATGTGGTTTTGTATACAGTGAAAAAGCAAATCAAACAAAGTTTTTAAATAGCATAGAAAGAGCTAATCAGCTATAAACACAAACTCCAATAACGTGAAGCTGTTTTCCCCGGAAATGGCAAGTTAAATAAAAATATAAAAAAAAGCCGTAACCATTATTGCTGCAACGCGGTGCAAATACAAAATGTTCGTCCTGTTTCTTACTCTGTCACACACTGTATCTCATTCTGATGCTACTTCAAAGCTAGTCATCTTTGTCCACGTATCGGGCTTAAGGTATTCCACCAGTTTCACGGATTCAAATTCATTCATATACCTTTCCTATATACATACGAGGTAAATGCTGCTGTCACTGCTAAAATTAATCACAGAAATTAATCACATTAAAAAAGAGTTAAAATTGTACAGCAAGATTTTTTTTTTTATTTCATAGCTTTGTCCCACATAAGTGTGAAAATCCTTGAAACTGTTGATGTACTATATGCTACACGTTCCAACACTTTTTCACACATTAGCTATATTTTTTATTTTTGATCGTAGCCAAGAGTAAAAAAAAAAAAGAACCATCCCATTTTTTCAAATGGCCTGTAGAAACAACCCCTCAGCTCAAAGAAACTAGGATGAAACTGTATATCATAACGTGTTTTTACTTAAAAGCTCAGAACATTTCTTCTACATTACTGAAGACGCCTTACTTGATTAAACCTAGTCAGGAAAGTGTTAATAGAGACATCCAGACCAACCATGTTAAAGTTAACCCGCCCTTTTTTTTCATTTACAAGCGCTGGTTTCTCTGAGCTAAGGGTATATCACAAGATCCGTTTTACATGAAATTGCTTTGTACTTCTGTGAAGTTATTGTTCTTATTACCGTTGTCATTCATTTGATTTTCATTTTTAAAATGTACGGAGTATCGCTGGACATCCAATAGACAACAAAAATAATCTTAAAAATAATTTCGAAATTCACGAGGTTAATATATCCAATTAATATCGCATAATATAATTTAATTTTTAAAATTGAATTTTATTTTTCGATTTCTATTCGAGAAAATTGTTCGGTTTGAATTTCTAGTGAATTTTAAAACTGTTTTTAGTGGACTTAAGTCTATCGTTTGGTGGAAATTTTTATATAAACGTTTATTTTCTAATGTTTTGTGATTATAAAATGAAAATTGCCCAGTGTTCGTTAGTCAATAGATTATTGGGATAATCAAATGCCAAGTGTATATTGTGGTGTATTTTTATATAAATAGTGCAGGTTTGTACATACTGCTACATTTTAAGCTAATATTATGCAGAATAAATATCTAAAATGAATCTGAGTACTTTATAAACCTCATGAATTCTCTTACTTCAAGGTTAGCTTTGTCATCTACATGACCTAAATTAGTAAATGTTTTTTGTATCATCTACATATGTGAGTAAATATTTTTTTCAAGTCCCAATTAGGTCGCAACCCCAACCCTTCCCTCCTCTTACTCTGAACTCATGTCATATTCAGTCTTCTAACAAACTGCTAAAACTCAACCTTTCGAAATATGGCCTAAATTGCGTGTTCTCTCTCTCTCTCTCTCTCTCTCTCTCTCTCTCTCTCTCTCTCTCTCTCTCTCTCTCTCTCTCTCTCTCTCTCTCTCTCTCTCTCTCTCTCTCTCTCTCTCTACAGTAACCAAAATTTATTTGTAATATCAAGAATCTATTCTTGTAAACAGTCTCTTAATAAATATCGAAGTATCTAATCTACATTCCTTGTATTTTTAAAATTACAAGAAAATATCCGATCCAAGACTAGATTAACAACCTGCAAATGAAAATAATTTTTTAACTAACGAAATTGTTGCCTTGCCTCCTATACGGTACTTTATTACCTTAGCCCCTTTAGGCAGTTGCAACAGATGTGTCCTAAATTAAGGGTTCCATAACTAGTTCTCTCTTATATTGCTTCTCTAACGTTGCGATATTAGCTTAGATCCCATTTCAGACCCTTTCTTTTTCCCCCTTTTTTCTTTCATTCTTCCCTTTCAACATTATCACGTATATATATCAACCTTACGTTTGTGTTCATGCCTTCCATGACTATCCGATTAAAGTTTTCGTTTGTACAGTTGGCTTCATTAATTCGGGTACACTTCACGGGAAGCTAAGGAGATGTCGGTGTACCTGAATGAATGAAGTCAACTGTACAATCTAGGACAAAGTACGGCGAGCATTCCACGGGTGTCAGTACTGGGGTTTCTTAGTTTGTTTACTTGAAAGTTTGACGGCCGCTCTTGAATGGCAGAGGCAAGGGACAGTGACTCTGCCCTATCAAGCAGACGATGCCCTAGAGACTGGCCATATATACATATGATCAGCGCCCTAGCCCCCTTTCCACTCAAGCAAGGATCAGGGAGGGCCAAGCAATGGCTGCTGACTCATCAGATAGACTTATAGGCTCCTCTAAACATCCTTAGCTCACAAGCATGGTGAGATTGCAGCGACCAAAAGAACTAAAGAGCTTGAGCGGGGCTCGAATCTCAGTCAGGAAAGTTACCATATCATCCACTATTGTCGCAATGAAAATAATATCTGGAAAATATTGATTTATAACTCCATCACACAAAAAAAAAAAAAAAAAAAAAAGCACTGACCATGGGATTAGGATTCAAAGTTAAATTCTCTTCGATAAAGATCGAAATAATTGTGGAATTCTGGTGTTTTAAGAACCACAATCACTAACTTCTAGAGAGAAAAGTTATGCACACTCATCACATGCTGCCAATACCGTCCGAGCAACGTATGCATTACTAAACCATATTTGCATGGTCTATTTGGCCCCTAATAGAATGGCCTCCCAAGCCCAAGAGCCGGACCATATGGCTTGAATAATAAGGAATTAAAGTAGAAAAAAAAATGTTTTTTTTTTTAAATTATATTTAAAGATAAATAATGAACTTCAGTATCATGAATGACCTTCCCAGCCCAAGAGTCAGACCATATGGCTTGAATAATAAGGAATTAAAGCAGAACAAAAATATGGTTTAAATATATTTAAAGATAAATAATGAACTTCAGTATCATGAATGACCTTCCCAGCCCAAGAGTCAGACCATATGGCTTGAATAATAAGGAATTAAAGCAGAACAAAAATATGGTTTAAATATATTTAAAGATAAATAATGAACTTCAGTATCGTGAATGACCTTCCCAGCAAAAGAGCCGGGCCATATGGCTTGAATAATAGGGAATTAAAGTAGAAACAAATTTATGGTTTGAATTATATTTAAAGAAAGATGAATAATAAGTTTTAGTATTATCATAAATTATAAACACTTTTCATAATTGGTAGCTTCGTCTATGAAAATACTGCTAATCTTGCCTTCAAGCCATCGGACCCAAAACACTTTTAATAAACTCAAAATACCAAAGGCGCAGCAACGAAAATCGCAATAATTCCGCTCGTTCCCGACAAATCCATTAAAGGGAAATTAAAACTGTTGACGCTATGTTGAACCAAAACTTCATTTCATATTCAGAAAGCTACATCTCATAATTCCCACGTAAATGGTTTACATACCTCGAAATCCGTTAATGTAAGTGTGTCTGATAAAGCCATTTACACTCGGGGTGGCTTGGGGACAGGGGTGAGGGAATCGTGAGAAGAGCGAACATCACGAGCAGGCGTTAAAGAGGGGGAGGGAAGGGGATATGAGGGGAAGGGGAGGTGGTGTTACAGCTGACAGCACTCTCCACCTTAATGCATGATCATCCATTTTTGGAAAAAAAAAAAGGATGGAAGCGAGGAATGGGATGAGGGAATGAGAAAGGGAGAGAGATCTGTAGGGAAATAAGACTCAGGCGGATGGAGAAGAATAGAGAATGTTTTTCTCAACATGGTATAGATGGGAAACAAGATTTTTTCAAAATGTTTTTAAAGTGAAGTAGGATAAAGTAACTAGTCATATGTTTATCAGTTCTTCCTTCCTTTTCTTAAGAATTAAGAATGCAAATGACGAATTCAGTCCTAAATACTTCAAACACAGCCAGTAATGAGGCAAACGTTTTAATGAAGTTAAAATGTTATTCATTCGTGACTTTAATGAAAGATTTTCTATCTTTTGGAATAAGTCTTATAAAATGCTTAACACTGATAAAGACCAAGTGATTAAGAATTAGCTATAATATTGTAATCCGGCTTTGGAACAGCTGCATAACGATCTGTTTTTGTTAGAACTTCAAACAGATGATGTCTTGCAGCAAGAGATCGATTATTATTATTATTATTATTATTATTATTATTATTATTATTATTACTTGCTAAGCTACAACCCTAGTTGGAAAAGCTAGATGCTATAAACCCAAGGGCTTCAAGACATGATACAGTGTTAATTCTAATCGAGATAATATACTTTAGAATTTATATACTATAAAAATACGACGAGTTGTCATATATCGTCATGGAGGGTAAAGTAATGTAATTCATCAAGGCAGGTTAAATGGAAGCTTTTTTTTTTTTTAATTAAAAATTCGAGAACCACATTTAACAAATAATTTTCTGAACTTCGGTATTGTTTTTTCTCAGCTTATTGTCTGCAGAAATAAAACGAAAAAGCAAGAAAATAACTGAAAAAAAAACATAAACAAAACTGGTAACCACTATAAACCTAACAGTATTTTCATAAATTAAAAAACAAAAATGTTTTAACCTTCAAATAGAAATTAATTTTAAAGTTCAGAAAGTTAACCGAGAACAGTAAAGGCAGTTTCAACAAGAATAAAAAAAATTAAATGCATAACATACTATGTAAACAAGTAAAAGACATAAATGAAAAGATATGAAGGATAAAATTTCACATTTTTTTCCTTATTGGATTTTCTTATTTCTGTTTATGCCACTGAATCTAGTTCTAATATCAGCGTCAAGAAACTAATTCGGTTCAAGAGACTAAAAGGGAGAAATTATATACAGATTCTATAACAAGTTTCTAAAAACTTGTCAAGGGAGATTTTCAATTCCGTTACGTAAGCAGCAAGGCTCAATAAACTTGATGCGCGTCACACAGCTCTCTTAACACTTCAAATCAATTTTTTCCTCGTTATTCCCAATGGAGCTATGGATATGTAACGTAAATAATACATTGAATACTACTTAGTACTTAGTTCTTTCATCATTACTTCAAGTATCATGAACTTCCTGCATGATATGAAGTCAATTACATGTCTGTGAGCAACATTCGTACGGTTTTAAAGTATGTTGCCTGGAGGATATTTTAAATCGCTTTAACTATTCTAATCAATAAACTTATTCCTACGTATGCCTTGCATTTTTCCATTATTGAAAATATGCTTTGTGGAAGAGGAAAAGAAGCGTACATATTCTCTAAACTAATTTAGCTGGGCTTTTTAGGAAGTTAAACCATTTGTTAGTCTCGGAGATTATGTAATCTATACATTTTTACCATACTGAATGAGGGTCGCTATTCTGTTCCTTGATCTCGGTAAGCAAATTTAGTGAGAATTACTCCTTAACATTGCTTAAAGTTGAGAAGTTTGTGGCCTCTATGTCTAGTATTACAAATTGAGGGATTTACTCTATTCGACACAGAGACAATCTGAATAAAGGGGAGATCCAGAGTGGATAAAGTTAATGATTCATTTAGAAATTATGCTGTCTATTAATTACTTAGAGTTGTGGTTTAATCTATGCGAACCAACTTTTAACTTTCAGCCAACAGTTCAATGTGGTCCATTAAGAGACAAGCATTGTAAGGATCATACAGAAACCATCATATAAACCTGCCATTACAAATTTTACTCCCACATTTATCGGACTGCCACCCTCCAGTATTTTCTTCTAATTAGAGCATCTCAAATATAAAAGATCTAACCTTTCACTTTTGCTGTGCTACCACTTCTACTGTATGGCTTCATATATTTCAGTATTTATCACACCTTTCATTTATTCTTACTTCTTAAATATCAAGTAATAGATACATACATACATATATATAAATATATATATATATATATATATATATATATATATATATATACATACATATATATAAATATATATATATATATATATATATATATATATATATATATAAATATATATATATATATATATATATATATATATATATATATATATTTATTTATTTGAATATGTAAGCGACATGCATATGTTTATATATGTATGTATCCATATACTATATGTATATATATACACACATGCATATATCTGAAATAAATACGTATGTTGTGAAAATATATAAATGTACATATAAATATGTATGTATATGCATACGTAAGATTGGCAAGCTAAAAAAAAAATAGCATAGAAAGATCGTAAACAAACGGGAGTGGAAGGACATGTCTAAATCCTTTGTCCTACAGTGGGCTAGCAACGGGAGATGGTGATATATAGCTAAATTATATGAATGTATGTATAAATATACATTTTCTATAAGCATATATATTTCATATATATACATATGTATATATATAAATTTATATACATATATATATATATACATATATATACATAAATTTATAAACATATATATGTATATATATATATAAATATACACATGTATATACATATATATAAATATACTCACATTTTATATATATATATATATATATATATATATATATATATATATATATACACGTGTGTGTATTTTAACGTATATTTAGTAAGTACACATTACATATTGTAGTAATGTACAGAACTCATCAAATAAGGGAATTGAAAAGAATACATAACAAAATACAGGAATAAAATCCTTATTCAAACTGATGGATATATATATATAATATATATATATATATATATATATATATATATATATATATATATATATATATATATATATACATACACACACACAATGACTAGGAAGATTATACCACATTCTGGTCATGACCGAAATAAAACTTCAACAATATAGTGTAGCATCGTGTCTTACTGTGGAGAAAGCATGGGTGTTTGAATGAACTGCATACCTTGTACTATGTATAGGATGGGGCTGTCTGAGAAGATCTTAATGCAAAGAATGGTTTGAATCATGAAAAAACGTTTATGCATCATGCAGATAAGTTGAACTAAACGACGGTGTCAGAGATTAATATCAAGATCAGGAATAACTGTTACCCACCTCACCTTATTGATAGAATTACCCATAAATTCTTTTCCGACTACCTTTAAATATCTAAAGGCTCCTAAAAAGGTAATGCATATATCATTACCATAATTATGTAATACGTGCTTCCTCCAGACGCAAAGTTATACCACAAACATTATTGTTCACAAGTTTTTGTTTGACAAAATAAGGCGAAATTCAGCAGCTGACGACCAGAAAAGAGTACAATACCCGAAACATGGCAGAATGAAAATATGAAAAAATTCTACAGAACAGATTGATCGCCGAATCTCTCAAAAGACTTTACCAATAAGCCGAGTATAGTTATTTAAAGTCGAATCTGATCTGTTAAAAAAATTAAGAAGCCTTCTGCTTCTCAAAATAAGTCCGTCTACAAGCATCATTGAACCAGGGATTCTCTTTCACTCGTTATTCTAACACACGAAAAGACACACACCTATCAATTATGTTGACCACATTCTCACTGAAGAGAACAACATGCTACACACGCTAACAATGACCAATTAAAATCTAAAAGATCACTCAAAATGGCATCCCAGTTTGCTTGAAATTTTATACATATCTTACATGAGTGTGACACATCAGCAACAGGCTGCTCAGGCTTAATTACTAACTAAATCAATGTATGATCAGACATCACAACTGGAGGACAGTGTATACTATGTATAATATATATGTGAATATTTACATATATAGGTATAAATAAATAAATAAATAAATAAATATATATATATATATATATATATATATATATATATATATAATGTGTGCATGTACACAGTAAATATACATGTAAGTGTATATATACATCTGCATATAAATTACACACACATATATATGCATACACACATATATATATACATATATATATATATATATATATATATATATATATATATATGTACACATACATATATACATATATGTGTGTATATATATACACATATATTACATACGTATACATTTAATATAATCTACGTATATTGCAGTAAATATGTGTATTCTAAATGTTTATATAAGTACATATATACAGTACATATGCATATATCAAATCTATTAAATTTCGTATTCCTGATCTAAATATTAATCTCTGGCACCGTCGTTCAATTAGTTCGTTATGCATGTTGCATAAAAGTTTTCATAATTCTGATCATCCTTTACATTCAAATATTCCAGGACAGTTCCAACCTGTTCGCAATACTAGGCATGCAGTTAATTATAATAGTCAGGCCTTCTCCATCATGAGGCTCAATACTACACAGTACTCTAGAAGTTTTATTCCAGCTGAATCGGTAGAACTTTAAAAATTCAAACATGCAGCAATTGCTTTTATGCTAAACAGACTGACATAAGTCTTTTTATAGTTTACATATGAAATAGGTTTTGATGTTACTGTTTATAAAATATTTTATTAATTGTTAATTATTTCTCATATCGTTTATTTATTTCCTTATTTCCTTTCCTCACTGGGCTATTTTCCCTTGGGCTTATAGCATCTAGCTTTTCCAACTAGGGTTGTAGCTTAGCTAATAATAATAATAATAATAATAATAATATATATAATATATATAATGTATAATATATATATATATATATATATATATATATATATATATATATATATATATATATGTGTGTGTGTATCTAAATACACATATACAGTATATATTTACAAGTGTATATTTATATTATGTATTTACATGCATATATGTATGTATATGTATATATATATATATATATATATATATATATATATATATATATATACACACATACATACATATATATATATATATATATATATACAGTATATACATATATGCATATGTATGTATACATTTATACAAATATATACATATATGTATGCATATACACTATATGTTTGTGTGTGCAATTATATACATAAATATGCATATGTATGACTATACAATTATGTATCCGTTGAAGCAGCCTCTGCACTTCCATCCAGAGTATCATACCTTGCCACTTTTAAGTACGGTACTTTGGTATGTTACTTTGCATTTGTAATTAGGCAATATCTCAGTGGCGTCCAAAACGTGAAGACAGCAGAGTTCTAGATACTTTTCAGAATAACTAAAACTGCATTCATGTTTCTCCATTTATTGTGTGGCGTAAACACTGTGTTTCGAGTAATTTTTTCCCCGTACCTGTTCATCAGGACTACAATGGTTAAGTGATGAAATTACACTGATATAAAGGCTATGGTGATGAAAATCTTGAAATAAAAAATATTTGGATACACCAAAATTAATCAATAAAAATAGATAAACAAATAAACATTCTTTGAAATGATAAAATGAAAAAAACTTTAAGATCCGTTTTCAAACACACACAATTTTTCACATGGCTTCACAGAATTTCACGAAAGATCTCACCAGCATTCTCCTTTTTCAACGAAGCTTACGATTTTATTTTTGCAACTGGATTACCATCGGATCTTCAAGATGTTCAAATTAGACTCATTTGTGAGGTTTACCCTCCCCTCAGAAATTTAAATGTGATCAGTGTTTATCTCGGATTTGATTCCTTTGGAGCAGTGCCTTTCCTTGTGACAAACTGTGATCTCAATGCTCCAGCATTTTCTCTGCAATGAAGCAGTTTCTGCACTCCCATCCACATCATAAGGAAAGGCGGCACTCCAAATGAAATCAAATCCGAAATCAAAATTTCTGAGGGGAAGGATAAATTCACAAATCAGTCTATTTTGGATAAGATCCTACATCAAACCCGTTGCAAAAATGGAATCGTAAGCTTTATCGAAGAAGGAGAAGACCTGTGAGATCGTTCATGAAATTCTATGAGGCCATGTAAAAAATTATTTATGCATTTCAAAATTGATCTTGATTTTTTTATCATTTCACAGAATCTTACGGCTTTAATTTATCCAATTTGGTTAATCAATTTTGGGGTATCCAAATATTTGTGTTAAATCAAATTATCACTAACATGGCTTTTATATTAAAGGTAATTCCATCACTCGACCATTGTAGTCCTGATAAAGTCACATGAAAAAAGAAAACAAGTTAATAAAAACATGTCTCGACATCAAATAATAAATGGAGAAACGTAAATGCAGTTTTCCTGTTATCATAAAAGCTATCTGGAGCTCAGTTTTTTTCCGGAGAAATGCTGTCTTAAATTTTTGGATATCACTAAGATATAGTCTATTCATTATAAAAGTAAATTATCATGCCTAAGTACCATATTTAGACGTGGCAAGGCATAGATAACCCAGATGAAAGTACAGAAGGTACTTCAAGTGAGAGGGAATGCTGAAGCCAAGAGGCTTCAAGTTGTGGGGAGTGTTGTCGTTCCAGATGAACTGGAAACAGGAACCAAAGTAGCCATCAAATACATAAATCCTGAGGGAGCGAGTAAGCTTCAGTTTCTAAGCTATGATGCACAAGCAAAGCTAGTTTTGAAAAGTCTGTTTCAACCACTTTACAACAGTGGAATCTTGAACTTCATTGGAGAAAAAGGTGAAACAGCATGGATGGGAGTGCAGAAACTGCTTCATTGCAGAGAAAATGCTGGAGCATCGAGATCACAATTTTCCATAAGGGAAGGCATTGCTCCAAATGAAATCAAACTTGAGATCAACAAAGATCCCAAATCTGAGTTTATGAGGGGGCGAGTGAG
>NC_090759.1:26166639-26201639 GCF_036898095.1 Palaemon carinicauda
CTCTTTTTGCATTCAACCTCTGTCTAATTCTACTGAAACATTCCTTACCAGAATAATAAGTGATGGCTCTGCTTGCAAAATCGACAAATTCAAATGAATTCAGATGATGTTTGTCCTAAACACTAATGTCGTACATAGCAAGATTTTGAAAGAAACATTCTTATCATATATTCTTATTCTTCTCATTTCAGTATTGCCTTCCGATTCAAACGTTGATTGGCAAGAATCTATAGATGAAATTGAGCCGTCAATAGTTTTATCATGTTTAAAAGCCCCTTAGCGAGGGGGGTCACCTTAATTCATTTCTGTTTTCGAGTTTACAGCGTGTTCAAGAGTGCAATACAAGGTTGACTTTTTCTATGAACTAACCTCTCATATGAAGAAATTCCCTAATGTGGAGTCTTTCTAGTCTCACGTGGTGATGGTCTTGGACAGGATACCTACATGCATACAAGTCACTCACTTGCTCAATGGATACCAATTAATTAAAAATGAATCACAATACCCAGAACTACATACGCTATAAATGATTCCCCTTCGTGACCTACTCAATGTTTTTTTTTATGTGAAATACATCCAACTCTGAGGGAAAACCAATTCATAGCTCTATAGGGATGGGCCACCACGGTGCAGCTGGAGGCACAACCTAGCTATGTGGCAGGAAGCACACCATAGCTATGTGGCAGAAAATCCATCACAGCCCTGTGGTAGAAAGTGCCCCATTGCTATGTGGCAGGTAGCACACATTAGCTATGTGGCCAGAAGCACATCATAGCTGTGCAGCAGGAAGCACACCATAGCTGTGTAGTAGGAAGCGCAGTATAGATGTGTGGCAAGAAGCGCAAGATAGCTGTGTGGCAGGAAGCGCACCACAGTTGAGAGTCAGGAAGCGCACCACAGTTGAGAGTCAGGAAGCGCACCACAGCTGTGTAGCAGGAAGCTCACAGCAGCTAGGTGGCAGGAAGCTCACCACAACTGTGTGGCAGGAAGAGCACCACAGCTATGTGGCAGGAGGCACACCACAGCTATGTGGCAGGAAGTAAAACACAATTGTGTCAGGAAGAGCACCACAGCTATGCGGCAAGAAGCGCTCCACAGCTATGTGGTAAGAAGTACAACACAGATAGGAGGCAAGAAGCTCTTTCCAACACTGTGGCAGAAAGTGCAACCCATCACCGTGGAGGGACCGCACCCGTGCTGTGGCTGGAACCGCTCCCAAGCACTGTAGCATGAATCACTTCCCAACCCTGAGGCAGAAAGTGAACCCCAGCCCCAGGGCAAAAATCACACTCCAGCCCTAGAGTAAGCTGTGCACCCCAGCCCTTTGGTAGAAAGTGCACCCAGCTCTGTGGTGTGGAGTGCACCCAAGCCCTGTGGTGTGGAGTGCACCCCAGACCTGTGGTGGGAAGTACACCCCAGACCTGTGGTGGGAAGTACACCCCAGACCTGTGGTGGGAAGTACACCCCAGACCTGTGGTGGGAAGTACACCCCAGACCTGTGGTGGGAAGTACACCCCAGACCTGTGGTGGGAAGTGCACCCCAACCCTGTGGTGGGTAGCACACCTAAGCCCTGTGGGGGAAGTACACCCCAGAGCTGTGGGGGAAGTACACCCCAGAGCTGTGGTGGGAAGTGCACCCCAGCCCTGTGGTGGGAAGTGCACCCCATCCCTGTGGTGTGGAGTGCACCCCAGACCTGTGGTGAGAAGTGCACCCCAGCCCCGTGGTGGGAAGTGCACCCCAGCCCTGTGGTGGAAAGAGCACCCCAGCCCTGTGGTGGAAAGTGTACCCCAGCCTTGTGGTGGAAAGTGCACCCCAGCCCTGTGGTAGGAAGTGCACCCCATCCCTGTGGTGGGAAGTGCACCCCAGCCCTGTGGTGGAAAGAGCACCCCAGCCCTGTGGTGGAAAGTGTACCCCAGCCCCGTGGTGGAAAGTGCCCCCAGCCCTGTGGTGGGAAGTGCACCCCAGCCCTGTGGTGGGAAGAGCACCCCAGCCCTGTGGTGGGAAGAGCACCCCAGCCCTGTGGTGGGAAGTGCACCTCAGCCCTGTGGTGGGAAGCGCACCTCAGCCTTGTGGTGGAAAGTGCACCCCAGCCCTGTGGTGGGAAGTGCACCCCATCCCTGTGGTGGGAAGTGCACCCCAGCCCTGAGGTGGGAAGTGCACCTCATGCCTGTGGTGGAAAGTACACCCCATGCATGTGGTGGGAAGTGCACCCCAGCCCTGTGGTGGAAAGTGTGCCCCAGACCTGTGATGGGAAGTGCACCACAGATCTGTTGTGGACAGTGCACCCCAGCCCTATGGCAGAAAGTGCCCTCCAGCTCATGGGTAAGCGACCCAAGTTTATGGGCTGCCGATACAAAAGCCTGTATTCAAGGAAGGTAAGGCAATCGATAAATGAAAGATCAGAGGTGAGTGTACCCCAGCTCTGTGGGAGAGGTGCAACTCAGCTCTGTGGAGAAGTGCATCCAGCTCTGTGGAGAAGTGCATCCAGCTCTGTGGAGAAGTGCATCCAGCTCTGTGGAGAAGTGCATCCAGCTCTGTGGAGAAGTGCATCCAGCTCTGTGGAGAAGTGCATCCAGCTCTGTGGAGAAGTGCATCCAGCTCTGTGGAGAAGTGCATCCAGCTCTGTGGGGAGGTGCATCCCAGCTCTGTGGGGGAGGTGCACCCTGGCTCTGTAGGTGAGGTGCACCCCAGCACTGCGGGGAAGGTGCACCCCAGCACTGCGGGGGAGGTGCACCCTAGCTCTGTGGGGGAGGTGCACCCCAGGTCTGTGGAGGAGGATCACCCCCATGCTCTGTGGGGGAGGATCACCACCAGCTATGTGAAGGAAGAGCATCACAGCTCTAGTGGGGGAAGAGCATCTCAGCTCTAGTGGGGGAAGAGCATCTCAGCTCTAGCGGAGGAAGAGCATCCCAGCTCTAGTGGGGGAAAAGCACCCAAGCTCTGGTGGGAGAAGAGCATCCCAGCTCTAACTGGGTAGAGCACCCTAACTTTGTGGGGGAGAGCACCCTAACTTTGTGGGGGAGAGCACCCTAACTTTGTGGGGGAGAGCAACCTAACTTTGTGGGGGAGAGAACCGTAACTCTGGGGTGGAGAGCACCACAACTCAGAGGTGGGGGGAGTGTATCCTAGTTCAGTGGACGAGGCACTTCCCAGCATTGGGAGGAGTGCACCCAAATACTATACAGGTAGTGCATCGCAGCTCTGTGGATGGAAATTGACCCAAGCTTTGTGTGGGGGAAGTGCATTACAGCTGTGTAGGGGGATGTACACTCCAGCTGTGTGAGGGAAGTGCTTTGTGACTGTGTGGGATAAGTGCACCCTAGCTGTGCAGGGAAGTACACTCCATTTGTGTAGGGAAATACATTCTAGCTGTGTAGGAAGTACACTCCAGTTGTGTAGGAAGTACATTGCAGTTGTGTAAGAAGTACACTCCAGCTGTGTAGGGAAGTACAATCCAGCTGTGTAGGGAAGTACAATCCAGCTGTGTAGGGAAGTACACTCTAGTTGGGTAGGGAAGTACACTCTAGTTGGGTAGGGAAGTGTACACTAGTTGTGTAGGGACGTACACTCTAGTTGTCTAGGGAAGTACAGGTGTAAGGAAGTACACTCTAGCTGTATAGGGAAGTACTCTCTATCTGTATGGGGAAGTGCACCCCAGCTGTGTAGGTAGAAGTACACCCCAGGCGTGTAGGAGGAAGTGAATCCCAGCTGTAAGGGGAGAACTGCACTCCAAGTATGATGAAGGAAAACAGGCACACCGTGTACACTAAACGTGCAGTCAAATTTATCACCAAATTATGTCTATTCCTTTGCTAATGTTAGTCCAAAGATACTACTAAAAACAAAAAATACAGTCGACAGCATGAACGACTCGATTTCTAAATGCATTTATCTAACTGAAACTGCAGAATAAAAAGTAAAGAGGAATTCAGAATGAGGCTTTTAACATAAACACGCATCATAATAAATTTCTGAAAATAGAAAGTAGGGTATCCTGCCATAAAAAATGCAAAAGTAAATTCATGAACTGGCGATTTTTTTTTTTAGATCTGTAACGATTACAAAACCCAATGGATTGTATTTTAGATAAATTTCGACTTTTTAAGCTATGGTCGTCTTCAATTCAACATTTCGTAAGTCATTTGAAGTAATCTTGCTTGGCCCATGGCAACTCTATTCAGAACTTCTTGGAAATCATTCAAATGCTTAAGCATGAAAATGTCAACCAAAAAAAACAGATTAGTTCAATACAAGTAAGTAGTTGAAAGACATCATTCCGTACTTTTCATGTTATAATGATTATTTGGAAAAGTTTCCCCCGGGAACCTTCAGTACAGGATTATTTGCTTTAAAATTAAATATCGTCAATGTACTGTATATATTTGGGATATTAGGACATAGATTTTATAAAATAATGAAGTAATGGGATCACAGTTACAATGAAATATTATCTAGCTATTCAGCATTGCTTACATAACTAGATCGAAAACGATAATATCCACCAAAATCCTGTACAAACATGGTAATAAATGTGAAAACCGGTATTTCACAAAGTAAATTTATCCTTTATACACTACAAACCTGAGTGTTACCACAATTGTTTTAGATAAAAAGAATAAAAACCTAAATATTTTAACATAGAAATCATCTCTTGCCTTTAAAACATCAGAAATCCTTTTTATTCTTGTTAAAACCATACTGCATAATATTTCGCGAAACACAGGTTTCCCAGAAGATTATGACGAAAATACTTTCATAAGACATGGCACCAGTTTAGGAAGATGCACGAATTCAAACTTGCCATTTCTTCTGCCAGTTACTGTCACAAAGATTTATAACTCAAAGGTTCTCCCATCTATTTCTTTTGGTGTGGTAACATAGTCGGGTGTTATGAAAATCACAGTATGAAAAGAGGGGACATTTATTTAAGTAGCTTCACATCTTTTCTGTTAAAAATGGACCATTTAACGAAATGGCAAGGCACTTACGGGGACCATAAGGATACAAAATGCAACATATTATATTCTCAATATTGGACATGCAGCAAAAATTTTATTTTTGACAATTTTTAGATTAAATATGATACGGGGAATGGGAAAAGATTCACAGAGTACAAAATCCTTAGGGTATGGGGGATGCAGCTATCAAAGGGAATGTCCTAGTGGTTTGGGATTCATATTCGGAATTACCCTAAACGACGGTAACAATATCCAACAATTTCGGTCATAACTATCTCCTAGTAACTCATTTCAGAATTTTACGGGGCAAGCATATATCTGTACTTGTGAAAGGTTGAGATTTATTACATGTGAAAAAACTAAGAATATACAGAATACTTTATATATATATATATATATATATATATATATATATATATATATATATATATATATATATATATATATATATATTTTATACATATATATATATATATATATATATATATATATATATATATATATATTCATATATTTATATATATATACACACACACACATATATATATATATATATATATATATATATATATATATATATATAAACGTAAAGTTTATATATGTATGTATACAGTATATACATGCGTATGTATTATGTATATCTACCTCTATATATATATATATATATATATATATATATATATATATATATATGCATTATATACGCATACATACATACAGTAAATATATATATATATATATATATATATATATGTATATATCTATATATATATATATATATATATATATATATATATATATATATATATTCCTTAATTCCGTATTTTGCATAAAGACCTGTTTTTATCACACAGCAAATAGAAAACTTCTAAGCTTCCAGACCAAACGACGTTACTTGACATAGCGGTGACAATGGGAATTAAGGCTTCTTATCAATTGCATTTTCTATGGTACGGTCAGGGTATGAGTTATGGTTAACCGACGTGACAGATTCTTTTAGGCAGAGGGAACTCGTATCTGTAATGAATTTCTCAAAAATTTTGTTGCACAAGGATTATTTGGCAATGCTGCGTAGGTATTGTATTTCTCGAAAATATTACGACTTAAGCAAACAGTCCCCGACATTTTCATCAGTGGCGTATTGCTGTAAGGTTCGAAATAAATGAAACTTATTTGAGAGAGAGAATCTGCCTTTCCATAATACGTCAATTAGGGGGGACTGTATAAGTATGTATGTATGTATGTGTATATATATATATATATATATATATATATATATATATATATATATATATATGTATATATATATATATATATATATATATATATATATATATATATATATATATATATTATTAAACATATAATAAGAATAAGAATACCGAGACTGTGAAATTCGCAACAAAAGCTGCTATGAGTAAAATATAGTAAAATTACCATTAGTCTTGAATTAAAAGCAATATAGCAGGAAAGTAAATATTTATCATTGGAAAAAACTACCATTTGTATGAAATTCTAATTATTAGTTGTAACGAATCTGAAAATCAAAGCAAAATTCGAAATTCGAGATATACACAACTTGATGGCTCTTAAGATTCAAACTCACGTCCTCGAAGAGTTATTAATTTCAAAGCAAATATATCGAAGTCTACGAAACGCAAAGAAAAAATCTAAACTAGGCAATAAAATACAAAAAGAAAATAGATCAAAGCATGTTAGAAACGTAGACTTAAAGTCTAAGAAAACAAAGAGAAACTTTTTAAGTATGGGGGAGAGCACCTTAACTCTAGGGGGGTGAGGGGAGCACTCGCGTCCTCGAAGAGTTATTAATTTCAAAGCAAATATATAGAAGTCTATAAAAAGCAAAGCAAAAATCTGGACAAGGCAATGAAATACAAAAAGAAAATAGACCAACGTGTAGGAAACGCAGACTCAAAGTCTAAGAAAATATAGAGTAAATATTTTTAGAAATGTTTTTAAGAATTTTTAGAAGTGTTTTTAAGTGAAAGGTAAAAATTGTCAATGTTTTAATTGGGTTTGAAAACCACACGAAAATACCACAATGAAAATGACTACAATGTAGTACTGGTAGTGCAGAAAATGTTAGAACACGAAACGCCTTTGCTGCGGGGAAGAATATAATAATCAGACAAAATTGGAAAATTTACCGTAGGAATGTTCAGCGATGTTGAATACAGGTAGATACTTATTTTATAATGATTGCTAAATTTGTAATTACACTGTTCAGGACGTTTATTTAGTACTCTTGATGGTATCTTTAAGTTTTCCTTTGTCCATTAAGAATCAGTTTAAGGACAGTTTTACATTTGTATCTACGGTAGAATGGAACGAACAATACGGTACCATAGAGTTAAAATTAGTTTTGTAAAATCACGGAACTTTAAACTACTTGCTTGACTTAATGTTTTAGGCGTTGAAAACTTAAAAAAAACAGTTCTATTTTCGAAATTTGCTGATACAACCGGTTACTGTATAAATCGAATTTCTTATAAATATAGTGGCCCACTGACTTATTTGGAAGTAAAAACATTATTGCTACCAGTATAAAAATAATTCAGAGTGATACCATTTTGAAATGCAATTAAGATGAAAATTACATAAAACTATTCTTTGAATCAGAAAGTTAAAAAAAAATATAATGTCCATGGGTTAAACCCGAGTAGTATTTTTTTCATGAAAAAACTACCGTTTGCAATCCTTTCGACTAGAGCCCGGCATTGCTTTAGGACCTATATTGGAAGATTTGCCTGAATCAGGCGTCACGTCCATCCCACAAGAACTGGCGCTTTGCCATATTGCGATACTGGTCTATTGCTCACATACATTGCTTTGTTTATACTTTTCATATTCATTTATTTCGTTTTTATCACCGTTAACATGAGTATCATGTTATTCTACTTGATGTCAAGAATAGCAAAAATGTGGCAGCTTTCAAGAAAAACCTGAAGACTTAACTTTTTAGAAAGTGTTATAATAGTGACCTGAAAACTATTAAGCATGAATATAAATGCTAGCGAAATAACTGATAAGACAGAGCAAAATATTAACTGGAAAGAAATTATTTTCACACACCAAGGCCCGCCTGAACAGACTTTATTGTCTGATGGAGGGAGAGAAATAAACCCGTAAAAGTAAAAGTAAGTATTAGATTCTGACAAATACTCATTGAAGCGAAGGCAATGAATTGTAATAAAGTTTTTGAAATCTCAATAAATAAGCTTTCATTTGCCTGTCAATGTTATATTTCTGCATTTACAATAAAGCAAGTTTCAACAAGACACATTTCGACCTCATAAAGCCACACGTGAGGAGTAAGTACATTTTGTTATAGATCTGGCTTACCTCCTTTGCCATTTAAATCTTAACCCTTGCTCGGGTTTTGATATTTTTCATATAGACGGCTCGAGGGCATTGATATGAACCCCCCCCCCCCCATCGGGTATGGCCCTTAATTGAGCTAGAGACTTAAAAGCAAAAAAGAGCGTGTCGGGCATCACGTCCTAGGTCAATCTGTGACCTCTGAAGTCAGGCCTAAGGTCATATTTGGGAACTTAGGTTTTTTACCGATTACACCTAAACTAATCAAAATACGGAATTGTGATTTACACCATCGTGTTCCTCTCACCAAGTCGCATCGAATGATGTACATTTTGACCTTGAAAGGTCAATTTACAAGGTCACCTCTGGTCAAGGTCACGGGTTTGGCACCCCTGGTGGAAGCTGTGTTCAACCAACCGAAACTGCGACCCCAAAGGATAAAGGTTCCATATGTTTTATGTATTGTGCGCGATTTCGGGACCGGTTGCTCTTCTAATCTCGTTTGAAAAAATTATCCGTCGCGACACATTTGGCATGACCTAGCACGTGCCATGTTCCACCAATTGACCTCGTGCATTGAAAGATGCCAACCCCGTTACGATTGGCCCAGTTCTTTGGCCCCAAGATCAGAAAACGCTTGAACACACCCACTCACATATTCACAAACATCTCAGGCTCAACTTTTCTTTTGCCACCCTCTCAAGAAGAAATTTCCGGATCTAAAAGCATTATATCACATACTTTTATTTCCTCCAATTGTGGATAAAATCATAAATAAAGTGCAAGGTACTCCTTTAAGTTATTTTTATATAGTGTATTGTCACAAAATAAAGCTACTATAGCATTGGTTAGTGTAAAGAACTGGAAGTAACCTTGGTACTGCACAGCTGTCTGTAAGGAATACATCCAAATTCGCTAACCTCAATTCAACATCCCCCAAATAGTAAAATTAATTATCCTTAACTATCAACAGGAATGATACTCTTTATAAGCTCTAATGGGTTAAAGGCAACTTATAATGATAACAGAAAAACGAACACATACAGGTACCCTACGGTATGGCACCCTTTCCATGTTATATCAAAATTCAATGGAGTTACCTAATTACTGCACTAAGTATTCTCATATGCACTAAACATCCCATATTCAGGAAATTCTATTTTTCCATAAAATCTTATATTTTAAACATTATATTTAAAATCGATAATTATTTTGTAATATTACAGACTGATTAACTTATGTCAGACATTACGAATTAAAAATTATATTTATTTACCAATTTCTTTAATACTTTTTAACTCATTTTCTCAAGAACCAATAGCATTAATCTGAACATAAAACTATTCTACAGTTTTCATATCTGAGATCTACTTATGGTCCTTTTCTTTCATCATCTTGTTTTGGGGATAAGTTTAATTACTAGCCTGCCATCATTCCCAATTAGCGTCCAATCCTAACATTGGTTTACCTTTTACTCCCAATTCATTTCTTCTCTTTCTAATTTTCCACCGAGCCTAAAGTCGTGCAAGCAATCTGCATCCTGCCATTTGGAACCATAGTCACTCAGGATGGTTCTTAACTTAACCTAAGACGAGGAAGAAAGCTACATTTACATTCAAATCTCTCCTCCTAAATTACTAGCCAAAGAGAGCAAAGTGGTCAACCGGAAAGGATGGCAAATCCCTAATTTGGAATTGTTCTTTTTTTGTATTTGAGGCAATGGCATGTTCATTTGGGGGTCCTGGTCCAGTGGAGGGGAAGGGGGGGGGGGGTTGGAGAGAGATTGGAGGGTTTCATTAAGGACAGACTCACTGCGTGTCATGGTAATCTCTAACCATTTATATACATTTGAATAATACATGAAATTAATTAGGAAAAAAATCATGACACAAAACAATTTATAACATTTTCATTGATATTCGTGTTTTTCAGTTAGTCTTGCATTGCAATTTCTTAAACCCGCCCCAAACAAGTATATTTTGAGACATTTTCATTGTATGCAAGAAACGAGCCATAACACTAGTCTTCCTGCTTGTGCTTAATCAAATCACGTTGCTTTTCATGTCAACGTACAAGCAAGAGAGGATTCATACGTAAAGCCTCCATTTCATTTAACAGCGCTCATCATGACTACTTTATCATGAGTGACAGAAATGAATTCCACGGTTCGATAAAATTAACGTGACATATTTCTTTAAAGGATATTATTAATGAATATTCTATTGGTTAGATATATCATAGGACGTAAAAAAGAAATGCTCTACTCTTAATTGTTTATTGTTCACCCTTTATTCTTAGCATGTAATGGAGTAACTTTCATAATTCACAGCCAGTCGTCAAGTCTAACCAAACTACTGACAGCTACTAGAAAGAAAAAAAAAAGTTTATAGAAAGAAAAAAAAAAGTTTATAGAAAAAAGACCCATTGGTAAATTTTAAACAATGGTGACCTCAGTTTTGCTCATTTGAAGCTTAGCGGTGCTTCAGTCAAATTGGACCGCTCTTCAAAAGCTCTACGACATGAATGCTTACGCCCACGGATGAGCTACTGTTTACAATGCCATGGTTCGCCTCGCTCGCAACCAAACCTTCTTGACAGGCTCGTATGGATCAAGCAGAGAGTAAACGATTTGATGATTATTTCACTGATATTATTAACTTCCAAATGAACTAAAAGTGTTTATATATATATACATATATATAATATATATATATATATATATATATATATACATATATATATAATATATATATATATATATATATATATATATATATATGTATATATATATATATATATATATATATATATATATAAGGCAGTGTTGTAAATATAATAATTTTCCTAAATATGTGAAATAACAGTTATTCATATCAATAACTAAACAACAACAGCAATTTAAGTAAAATAACCGCCACCAGAAGCATTATCGAATGTTACAATTCAGAATATAATCCTTTAAACTAGTGCGTTCCAGTTTTGATCATTTAAAGATTAGGGATATGTATGGATATATATATATATATATATATATAATATATATAATATATATACATATATATATAATATATACAATATATATACATATATATATAATATATACAATATATATATAATATATATATATATATATATATATATATATATATATATATACATACATACACAAGGAAGTTTTCATTAGATAATATCTGAAGCTGAAACTGGGCGTAAATTCATCAGTGCACAATGAAGTAAAATAACAGAGGCTGGGCAGTAGGATACCAGAAAGGGAGCAGGAATTAAAAGTACAATTACTATACATCTAAGAACTGGGTGTATGTATAGGCTAAAGGGACACTGCAAATGCAAAAGTAACGTTTGTGGTGCAACGCATGATATGCACAGGCAACACTAACTCCGTTACAGGAATACAAATATTTGCTAGCTTCAAAGTTCATGCCCAGCGTAATTATCATAAAGATTTATGTTTCCAAATACATTAAGGATGGCCAAATGCCAACATTTTTGGCTCTCGTTTCTGGGATGCAAGTGAAAGGGTACATCACAACAGTTAAAAATAATGATTAATGTTGTAATTTTATGAACCTTATATACTTTCCAGGCCAATGTTTGATTACCCAGTGGGACCAAAGTCGGAAATTTCCACTCCTGTCTTATAGGGATGCCATCAATGTGTTAAAAAAGGCTTATATGAAGTCCATACCCGCTTGATGGGACTGTCAACATAACATTAATACAATCACTAAATAATCTGGCTGGGCAAACAGGATAGAAAACAAAGATTTTACAAATAAATAACCTACCGTATGACAGTTCTAAGTTCCTCCCATGAAAAAGCAACACGAGTAGGCATACTGATAACTCTCTGGTCCAAATACAATTGATAGGCTGACTATTCCACCTAATCTCCCACATTAACTGTGGATTATCACTGTTGATGCCTTTGTCTGTTTGTCAGAGCAGTAGATTTTGGTGAAAACGAAAATATCCAAGCCAGCCGAGAAGAAAGTAGTGGAAGATTTAAATTCGAGAGGAGAAAGTGAGATTTGCAACACCTGGTTACATGGCTTCAACACAAAACCGTTGCAAAAAATTTACTCGGACCCCCTCCAAAAAAGTGATAAATGTAGCTTATACGCTCTAATTAATATCTGCAAACTTAGGGCGTTAGCAAATCTAAAAATCATAGATCTTCAAGAAATCAAATTCTTCAGAATCTATAAAATACTTTTAAGTATATTTCAAAAGTAGATATTGTATAAAAAGCAGTAACATACACTAACTAGACCAAAACGAATGGTACGTATTATGATTCAGTCCCATTCAATAGAGAGAGAGAGAGAGAGAGAGAGAGAGAGAGAGAGAGAGAGAGAGAGAGAGAGAGACTTGCATTGATACACACTGAACTAGAGGGACACTCAGTAGAGCACAGACCTACGCCGCGGCAGCTTATATCTCGACCTTTGACCTTAACATGTATCAATTGCCATGGATTTTCATTCACTCAAATATGAACCAAGTTTGAACAATTTCCAAACTTATGGCCGATTACGTGAATTATGACAATTTGCTTGACCGTGACCTTGACCTTCCAAAAATTTATAATTTCCAGCTTTTTGCATAACAGTTAATCCCAGCAGGTTTCACTACTCTACTATTAAAATTGTGGCCAGGAAGCTGTTCACAAACGAACATAATCAAACTGGGGCGAAAACATAACCTTCTTCTAACGCTGCTTCGCTTTTTTAATAAAAAGTTTGAGTAGAATGTTCACTTAACAATTTGAACAAGTTTTAAAATAAGAGACTGGTAATAATGATGGCAACTGTTTGTGGCATCTAATCAGCACCTACAGCATAGCAAAGTAATAAGTCCTGTAACTGGATTTCCCGAATATAATACTAACGGAAAACAGAACACAACAAACGAGGGACCATTATTATGTTTCATCAAACGCGCCGTTTTAATTAACATTCTCTCACATAACACATTTCCACTTCGAATACTCTCATGTACTTAAGCAGATTTCACTTTAAAGTCATGCAATTTTACACACCATTAATTCTTGCTTTATATTTTTATTCGAAACTATCTTCAATCCTTTAATCTTAGTTTTCTTCCAAGTCTCTTGTTGATGACCTTACAGAATATCTATGTCTGTGTCTGCTCTTAAGCATAAGCATTAAGCATAAAGCTACCCGAGAAATTCAAAACGCTTCCTAATTGTCTTTGCTAATTATTTTTAACCCTTTCACTGCCATCATCGAGTCAAAATTTGAGAAAGGAAATATTCTTGAAATCACCCAAACCATAGCATAATGAGAGCTATAAAATGAATATAAACAAGCTAGTGTGAAATCTGGGAAGATTTTCCTACATTAGAATTTTGGTGAATTCACCAGTGACAGTGAAAGGCATAGCAAGTTTGTATTTATTGAAAAGTTTATGATGAGAGCTATAAAATAAATATAAACAAGCTAGAGTGAAATCTGGAAAGATTTTCCTACATTAGAATTTTGTTGAATTCACCACAACCAGAGAAAGGGTTTTAAGAAGTGGGAGAAACCCACAACTGCGTTCTCATGTTCCCTTATAAATCTCATGTCAAAGTGGGTGATATTGTCCAAAGGCAAGTGGGCCAAACCCTTAATTTGGATAGTTCCAGTGACGTTTAAGGCAACGGTGCTTTCATTTTGGTAATCCCATCTCAGTTTTGGGAGTTTCATTTGGATCAGCCTCGCCGCCAGACATGGTAATCACCATCCATTTATATTCATTCCTGTAATACATCGAATTAATCCTGAAATAAATCCGCTCACAAACGAAAATAGATTCTCCTGGTATTAGGAGAGATTTATCACCTTGTTCGAAGTTTATTTCCCTTTTTTCCTTCTTTCTTTTTACCCGTCAAATGCAATTTTATGTTTATATGCATGGAGCCTAATGAAAAAAACAACAATGGTTTCAAAATACTTCAACAATAATTTCGAAAGGCATCGTTGCCTATAATGAAAATTCATTCTGAATTTAATGGTAACAGACAGAATGAGGGGAAGGGGGGGGGGGGAATTAACTCTATATTTTGAAAAGTTTCATTAAAATATTTTCAGGACTACTTTCTGTGTGTGATTGATTGGAATTTACTCCCGTTAATGTGAAGAAATTCAGATTCTTATCGAAGAACCCTTCATGTTTATTATTATTATTATTATTATTATTATTATTATTATTATTATTAACTATTAATTATCATCATCACCATCATTATTATTATTATCATTATTATTATTATTATCCTTATCATTATTATTACTATTATTATTATCATTAGCTAAGCTACAACCCTCGTTGGAAAAATCAGGATGCTATAAGCCAAAGGGCTCCAACGGGTAAAAAATAGCCCAGTGAGGAAAGGATATAAGGAAATAGACATGAGAAGAAATAAACAATTGAAATATTTTTTGAACAGTAACAGCATCTAAACAGACCTTTCATATATAAACTATAAAAAAGCGACTTCTGTCAGCCTGTTCAACATAAAAACATTTGCTGCAAGTTGTACTTTTGAAGTTCCAACGATTCAACTACCTGATTAGGAAGATCATTCCGCAACGTGGTCACAGCATGAATAAAACTTCTAAAATACTGTGTAGTATTGAACCTCACGATGAAGACATGGCTATTAGAATTAACTGCATACCTAGTATTACGAAAAAGATATTACTGTCCGGGAATATCTGAATGCAAAAGATGGTCAGAATTATGAAAAATTTTATGCACCACTCATACCGAACTAACTGAACGACGGTGCCAGAGATTAATATCTAGATCAGGAATAAGAAATTTAATAAACCATAAGTTCCTGTCCAACAAACCAAGATGAGGATCAGAAGTCGAAGACCAGACAGGAGGACAATACTCAAAACAAGGTAGAATGGAAGAATTAACATACTTCCTCAAAAAGCCAATTTTTTTGTGCAACAGAAGAAGAGATAGACCTAATGTGTTTCTAAAAAGTAAATTTGCTGTCAAGAACCAAGCCTGAAATTTTAGAAAGTGTCATACAGAGCTAAAGAAACTGTCAATGCTGAGATCCGGATGTTGAGGAGCCACTGTACTCGCCCTACTTACAATGATACTTTGAGTTTTGTTTACACAATGCACCAATTTTAGCTACATATCTATTAAGGGATCCAGCAGATATATATCTAGAGTCAGGAGAGGGAATGGATACAAAGTGTATCATCATCTGCATGCACAACGAGCTTGTTTTCTAGGCCAAGATACATGTCATGTGTATATAGTAGGAGAAGTAATGGGCCAAGAACGCTACCCAGAGAAACATCAGATATCATATTCCTATACTCATTATGGTATCCATTGACAACAACTTTTTCCGATCTATTACTTTAAAATTCAATAATAATACTAAAAAAAGACGCACTCACTGTCAACTGTTTGAGTTTGAAAACAAGGGCCTCATGATTAACACTGTCAAATGCAGCACTAAAATCAAGACCAATCATACGAACTTCCTTACCACAATCTAGCATTGGAGATTGTAAGAAGGGCATCACATGCCCCAAGGTCTTTACAAAAGCCAAATTGCAAACTTGGGAACTGATGATCATCTTCACCAAACTTATTTAGAAGTTTTGTCAAAAGATTTTAAAAAGACTTTAGACAATTTGGAAATTATGCAAATTGGGCGGTATTAAGTTGGACTTGAGCAACCACAAATGCTCTTACATAATGGAGTAACATTATCAATTCTCCAACTAGTGCTGCTAAAAGAAAGTCTTCTTGGTAACTTGAAAATAACAACTTTGTAGCTAAGAAGTCTGCGGTCTTTATAAAAACACAGGAAAACTACCATTTGAGTCTACACCTCCATAAGCAACAAGACCCATCAGCAAGCTTCAAGTTCACTAGATCAAAAAGCTAAATTAGTTAGTTTAGCCTCACGAAAACGGGAATGAGGAAGACCAAGTTTCTCATTAATCTGCTTACTGTTAAACATATCTGCCAAAAGGGTTGCTTTATCCTTTGGACAGTGAGTGGCAAAGCCATCTGGTTCAAGTAAAGGAGGAACTGTTACATCTACACTAATGAGTGGAGATTTAAGGGTAATACATCACTTATGTTCCTAGGTTGTGCCAGAAAAGGTTTATGGTTAAATTGTATTCGTATTCAGTCGAATCATAAATTGAGAAAAAAGCTCTACGCTGAGTATAGTTGTTCCAAGTCAAATCTGAATTGTTACCATTCCAAAGATGATAGGCCGCCTGCTTCTCCGAATAGGAAACTCTACATTCGTCATTGACCCAGGGTTTGTCTTTCACTCGGTAGTTTAGCACACGAGAAAGGATACACCTATAGATTATTTTGATCTGATTCTCATTCAAAGGAACAACAGGCTCAATACTATTATACAATTAAGACCAATTCAAGTTCAAAAGATCGCCTAAAATGCCATTCCCGTTTCCTTGGGATTATATATAAATCTTATACGCGTATAACTCATCAGGGGATGAAAAAGTAATATTTTATAACAAATTAGCCAAAAATACACTAGACACTTAACAGGTTTTATTAATGATTCATGGGATGTTAACTCTCTAAAAATAGACTACACACTAAGTAATACTGACTAAATACTAGTAATATTGACTAAGTCCCTCAAACAATTTACAAAACGCGAAATTGATGCCAAGTTTTGATAAACTAAGCAAAAGTATCGCAAAAAAATTTAATAACAGTTAATTCTTAACGGAAATACTGATATAAAGTAAAATTCTCAAGTTTCCTTTCAAGAATAAAAATATAGATTTAGTGCCAAATAATGCATAACCTGAAGGTTAACCGATACCTTCTCTTAGATAAAAAATTATACAAATTGGTGTTCTTCAAAAGGCTACATTATTTATTATTAGGCATAGAACAGAATACTCCTAGTTTATCCTAAGCGTTGGCCTTGAAGTTCTTGAAACAAATATTGGTATCCTTCCCTCGAAGCATCACATTTCGGTAAAAATATGGGTTTAGAAATGTAATCTGATAAAAATGTATATTGATTCATCAGCCAGAAGGGCCATCTTTAAATGACTAATCAAATATCCTTAAAAAAATAAACTGATCATGCGAGCCAATTGCATGAATGTACAAGATTAATATAAGCAACCTAGTCTCCTTTCAAAACACGATGTTTGAGAAAATTTTTCATTCTAATGCTGGTGTCAGAAGTGATGGATTAAAACATTATTTAATCTTAATTTTACGTATTATACACATTGGATTGAAGAGACAAGGGTGGTTAGAAAATAGTATGGTGCTACGTAATGTATGAATGATATATACTGACAGAAAATGGTTTGAAAGGAACTAAGCACCATTAGGAATTAGCCAATTGCAAAGCAAAATAAAATTATCCCCCTATAAATATCTTTTGTTAAAGGCCAGCAGACCATTTAACTGCACATGTCTATAACAGCCAGGAGAGTTCTCAAAATATAACACCTATACAGTTTGGAAAAGAGAAGTTGTTTTAGCTGTGCCTCCTACAGTAAAGTGTTGAAGTATATACTACGTAAACTGTAAAAAAGGACTAATACCAGTTACTTGATTCAAAATAAGGTTGATTATACATACCCCTGGGCTTTCAACCTTGAAAATTAATCTGGACTTTTAACAAGGGAAACTACCCTATAAACACCCGGTTCAAATACTTCCACCTCATAGGTTACAGCTTGTTTCTTCAGAAGCTTGGAAGAAGGTCCTCTAAGGATATTGGTCAGATGTAATGAGTACTGTTCTGTTGAACTTTGATTTAATGTTGGATATAGATAAACCATAATCTGTATAGTTTCTCTAGGACGAAATTAAGTCTACATTCTTTGTCTTGTTATAATAACAATGAACTCTTAAAACCTACACTTTTGACGCTATAAGAAAATTCAGATGAAGTTTCTCAAGAAGTGGTTTATATTGTCTATTATTCCACTAGGTATGAGACATTTGGCCTCAAAAGTGAGAAAAATCTTTTATACCATTTGAATTAGATGGGGGTATTTCCAAGTGCATCTGTTCTCACTAAAGAAGCATTTGGGAAGGGAGAGGAGAGCAGGTACCTAGCATGATGGAAATGGGAACTGTTTATATACCAGTTTCCTTCCGCTGATCAACAACCCCTCTTAAGAGTTACTTTGCCAAATAACTTGAACGAATTGGTGTTTAAGATAGCATACCTATGACTTAGGTGAGCTATTGCATTTACTCATAACCTCATTTTCAACTCGACCTTTTGGTGTTTTGATTTGGTCAAATGGCGTCAGCTCGAACGAGACTAAACGAAATCATCTTTGAATCTAAATCCTTAATTCAAATTATAGATATAGGAAATAACATTGGGAATCTTGACGGTTTGCAGAATGTAGCATTGCCAGAATAGAGCCAGGGATTCAGAACATAACTCAAGAATGACCTTTCCACTGAAATGTTATTAAAACCACGGAGATTATCCTTACGAGATAATACTTTACGACTATGGTTGATATGATTTATATGTTTTACGAGCTCTGGCAATGTATAAAGAAATTAACTTGTGCAGTGGATGGCGTTTGGCCAAATACCAGTAACAAAAACAATTTTGAGACAAGAGCAAGGTCACAAATCTAAGCATAATTTCCACTAGAGGACGTTCACTAGTCTTTTTTCAAGTTAGTAGTTTCCTTTCCCATGTCACCATGGAATTAAATCCTAAAATTATGTTTGTAACTTTGAGGCTAAACATGCACTACCTCCTGATCTGGTTTACCATGGTCACAATATCTACTATGAGGAAATGTAACACTGCACATCAGATTGAATAATTATTATTTTTCTTGAATCAGAGTAATAGTCTCATTACATTAAACTAAAATATGATAAGCTCATGGTAATTGTCACGTTTCAGAAATATTAAAACTTAAGTGTATGAAATTCTTACAAAAGAAAAAATCAAATTCATGCAAATGAGCAGTTGAAAATATCTGCGACCAACTGGCACAAGGAAGGGAAGACACACTATTAATAAGCAGAGTGATTACTGTTTTAATATAATTCTTTCCTTCATCACAGAATACGAGACTCGTCAAACAGGAAGTAAGAAACTTTTTAGTTAATAGAGAATACGAACCAAATCAAACAGAGGCGCGAGTAATTGTGGAAATGATGAATTATGGGGACTGCATGAATCCTTTACGAGAAATCAAACCTCTTAATATGATAATTTCACATTGTAGGTCGACTTCCCTTGCTACGGTTGGCAGACTGATGATCGGGCAACCCATTATGATTCACAAACAATATTATGAACAAATGGACATAATTTTGATTAAATAAAAAAAAGAAAAATACGGGATATATCTTTAAGATGTGTGTGTGTGTGTGAGAGAGAGAGAGAGAGAGAGAGAGAGAGAGAGAGAGAGAGAGAGAGAGAGAGAGAGAGAGAGAGAGAGAGAAACTACAATCAAATGTCATCCAAAAGGATGACTAGTTAATAGAGCCGTTATTAATGTGTATAATATTCCGTACAATTAAAACCCTTTATTTTTCAGCGAATTAGATGAGCGCCTCAACAATTTACTTAAACATTTCTTTAGTTCCATTTATATGGAAATGGGTTACCAACATCCGGAATTCAACCCGTTTGTAGTGTTGAAAATATTAAATAAATTCCAAGCCTCAAAGAGTAACTTTCACACTTCACTATAGTTGCATCAAAATAATTACAAAAAGGCTCTAATTCCCTAAACTTTCAACTAGCGGATTCATAAATGTCGCTTTGGTCAGGAGAGCAAAGTTAGACAACGAGTGGCCCACTTCAAAGGGGATGTCGTAAGCCTAAATGCCCAAAGACCAAGTTTGAAGTGGAAATTTCAATAACGGAGTCCTATGATCCGCGAGGTTCTCTTGTTCATAATGAGGCCCTGACTGATGTTCAAAGCTAACTTCATTCGACGGAATGTATCGTGAAAACTCTCCTCTCGTACAATTCAGTTATCATAAAGGTTGTCTGAAAAAATATGTTAATTAACTGCAAGGATGAGAGTTTTTGCGCATTTGAAAAAAAATGTTGACAAGTTCATTGATACGTGAAACGTACATAATATATGTGTATATATATACAATATATATATATATATACACATATATATATATGTATATAATATATATATATAATATATATATATATATAATATATATATATATATAATATATATATATATATAATATATATATATAATATATATATATAATAAATATATAATAAATATATATAATACATATATAATATAATATACATATATGTATATAATATATATATGTATATAATATATATATAATAAATATATAATAAATATATATAATACATATATAATATAATATATATATATATATATATATATATATATATATATATATATATATATATATATATATATATATATATACGCACACACTTAGCTCCTATGTTATCTGTTAATTTCCACATGTTAGCAAGAGAAAATTGGTAATGTTACTCCATTATGTAAATGTGTTTGTGGTAACTCTAGTCCAACTGATTACCGCCCGATTTCCATAACGCCCATGTTATATAGTTTTTGAAAGTGTTTCAGCTAAACATCTACTACCGTTTCCAGAGGCCGTGTAATAGTGTTTTTCCAAAATATCTAACAAACTGGCTTATGAATTTCCATGAAACTACAGCAATGAATGTTTCAAACATTGGCCTAATTTTTGGTGGTACAATGAATTGACAGATGTGCTTAATTAACCCGTTTACTCTTAGAAAAAAAGAGGAACTTCTTCCCTTCCTTCAGAGCGTTTCGAAGAAGTGTTACTTAATCACGTAACTGTGATGCAGAGGGTCCCCCCAACCCTCCTTCGGTGTTTACACCTATGGCTATCCTACTACTCCCCCCCCCCCCCACTTCCTTCTTGCCTTCTTTTCTTCATTCCCATTGTTATTAGGCTACCGAGTAAATCCCTGTTAGGAAAGACTGTGTACTGCACATATAACATGAGCCGGAAGAGCAATAAATTGTTTTATGGTGGTAGATAATGATTAGATGGTTAACACAAATTATCAAACATAATAGAAGAGGTTTAAAACAGGGGTGTGGAATCGCACAGAGATATTCTACTCGGACTCTCACAAATTTTAGATTTGCGACTAAAAAATGAAATAAAATAGAAAAATAAAATAAAAACATTAATAGAGTGACGATGAGTAAAATGTATGTGTCCATTTTTTTTTTCATCCCTCATAAATCTATGGTTTCCAGCAATTGGTGATAACATTATTTTGGAAAAGCAAAGCTAATGAATACTTTGATAGGAGTATATCAGCTTGGCATGTAGACAATGTCAATGGATTTCTCAAAGTAAGGTTGATTGGTTCATTAATTGAAGTCTGGTATAATTCCAGTGACAAAGTCGCAATGATATTTGTCACATACCTTTTAAGTAACAAAAATAGGTACTGGTACTTATAACGTAAATAAATATGTAAAACTATAGGTTGAAATATAATAAATCTTATGTATGTATGAACACACACACACACACACACACATATATATATATATATATATATATATATATATATATATAAAATATTTCAAAATTTATCAAATGGCCGATGTCAATGCCCTTATATGAAACATCTTTTAGAAGTCTACTTTCTAAGGAATTAAAGCTACTCTTCTCTGGTGAAATTGATATGATAAATTATATCAAACAATGCTCTCTGTCATTTTCTTCCTGGCAATAGATGTATCGAGTAACCTGTGTTGTATGGAAGAATGAGTCCTACGGCTTAACCTAAAGAAAACTATATTTCTATTGCTTTACCAACACTCGCTTGAAGTGCGAAGTGTAGGGTTAGCATGGCTTCTTTCGTCTCCTGTCATAAGTCTCATTCTTGATCTTCAATGTAAGTGAGTGGGTAAGATATAAAACGTTGGTCTTGTGTTTAGGTAAAGTCTAAAGTCACGAATCACATTACCAGGTATGCTGAACTTTTACTGACAGAGAATTTCGTATTGCTTGGGGTAGGTCATATGACAATTATCTATGGAGTTAAACAGGCGTTTAAAAATTCGTGGGATGGGAGGTACAGGGGAAGAAACGTTATAACAACGTCACTGAGGGACGTCATCACTTTTGCGAATGTGTGGGTGGCTAAGACTGGCTTTAGCCTCATTTTCTTAAGTAAAAAAGTTAATGAAACTTAATTGGCAATGCACAGTATTTCCCAAAATTAGGCCATTGTATGAAGAGCTCCCTGCTTTGGTATCATGGAAATCCATCAGTTATTTTAGGAGTTATTTAAAAAAAAACACTATTACACGGCCTCTGGAAACGATAGTGGATAGGTTTGCTGAAGGTTATCCTCTGTTTCCTAGTTCGCAATTTGGCTCTAGTAAAAGCCTAGGAGAATGTGATGCCCTTCTTACAATCTCCACTGCTGTACAGAAATTCCTTGATTGTGGTCAACAAGTTCATAAGATGGGCCTTGATTTCAGCGCCACTTTTGACCATGTTAATCACGAGGCCCTAGTTTTCAAACTCAAATAGTTGGGAATAAGTGGGTCGTTTCTTGGTATATTATTAAATTTTCATGTAATAAATTCCAAAGAGTAGTTGTTAATGGGTGCTATGGTGAGTATAGGAATGTGATATCTGGTGTTGCTCAGAGTAGTGCTCTTGGCCCATTACTTTTCATACTATATACACGATATGTGGTTTGGCCTAGAAAAAAGGTTTGTTGCATATGCAGATGATACTACACTCTCTGCGTCAATTCAATCTCCTGAATGTAGATCTGGTTTTTTTTAATCCCCTAAAAAAGATCTAGCTAAATTTAGTGCAAAGAGCTAATTATAGGGCATGAAGTTGAGCCCTAACAAAACTCAAAACCTGATTGTACGTAAGTCAAGGACAGTGGCTCCTCAACATCGAGATCCCTGCATAATAATGTTTCTTTAATCCTGCACAAATCTAAAATTTTAGGTGTGTTTCTTGATAGCAATTTTACTTTTGATAAATATTCGGTCTGTCTTCTCCAACTGCACACAAAAAAAAAAAAAAAAAAAAAAAAAAAAAAAAAAAAAAAAAAAAAAAAAAAAAAAAGTCTTGCAAAATTTTCGTGATGAATCTATTCTGAAGAAGTATTTCATTTTTTTTTTTTTCATTTTGCCTTGTTTCGAATATTGTTCTCCTGTCTGGTCTTCAGCTGCTTAATCTCATCTCAGTTTGTTGAACTGGAACTTACGGTCCTCTCTAAATTTTACGTTATCCTTTTAGAACATTTTAACGCATTCTAGACAGCCTGCATCGCTATAGATTCTTCCCGGCCGTAATAAAACAGCGCATTAGATCTGTACGCATCGTATCGCAGTAGATATACAGTAGCAGAAATCACCATTCTTTTGAGCTACAGCTATCTATATTACTGAACGACTACATAACTTTATGAAAATAATAATAAATATAAATACTATTACTACACACACTACTTTAATCAGTTTGAGCTCGTAAGACATTCTTAATAACCTTCCCCTAGAGAAATTATTCATAATATTGTATATCTGAATGTTTAAACGACGATTGCGTCATTCATATATCAACCCACCATGTTGTGAAATTCCTACTATCCAGTAACTCTGGCATCGAGACTGAGAATGAACAAGGGAGAGCGCGGTCCAAACAGAGCGGTTATATGAGGGGCAAATAATTGTTACTTTTGCCGATTTTCGGACAAAGACGTAAATGCACAATCCACTTGTGTTAAGATAACGGGTGGCGAAGGAGGGTTGAAGCTCTTCAAAGCAAGAAGGGAGTAGGATAAAGTTCCCTAAGTTAGGTTACGTGGAGTGGTTGGCAATATGCCTATGGCAATAAGATGGTATTTAGTAAAAATCTGTAAACCGACAAAATGAAAAAAAAAAGTAATTTAAAAAAAAAAGAAAAAATCCGGAACGAGCACATAAAAACAATTTAACTGACATGCCACAGCAGAGGTCTATTCACAAAATTCCCATCTTTATTTATTTTTGCAATATTGCGAAAAGACGAACGGACAAACAGACAAAGCCATTTAGACATTGACAGACACCGGGGAATAGCTAACCAATCAGTTTACTTCATGCTGAAAATCTGCATGAAGTAAACACTTTCTCTTCATCGAAATGGAAACGGCCCTACAACGAGTCTCCGTTACGTGTAAATTGACCCCATATCGGAGAAAGTTTGAAGACAACTGAAGTCCGGAAATAATTGCCCTAAGTATGTGGTCCTATCCTACCCAAAGTTCAAGGATGCTTTGAAAAACTTCTTGTAAAAGGAAAGCAGTTTTCCTTCATTGAGATGACTTTGTATCCTCCTAAACTATGGGAACTACTGTAATTAAAGAATCCTCTACCTTAGATAAAAGTGGAGGGTAATAGCATTCTAAAATCTTGGTATTTAAAATTATTTTGTTTGAACAACGATAATTATCTATATAAGTCATACATTTGAATATGGTTTGAATATTACTAAGTTATTACTTTAACCAGCTGAATTAATGAAAATATAAAAAAAGTAAAATTATTAAATTTGTACTTACCAAAAAATTAAGCTCCTGACATCATTCATCAAACGTCCGTGAAACACAACTGAAATTTACAGAAACAGAATTAGAACATTCCAAGATAACCTGTACAGAAATTATGCCATTTAAATCCGATAGGGGCCAAAGTTTTTTTTTTTATATAATTCACATTATTTTTTGTATCTACTTATTGTGCAGCAACACGCAAAATAAACAATAATACAATCAATATATAAATAATCACTCAAATAAGAAGATTGCAGCCAAGCAGGCTATCAAAAGCAATGTTATTACCTACATGATAATAGCAGCACCAGCAAATCGGACCAATTAATTAATCATCATCGATTCCCGCATCTATCACACAAGTTGCAATCACAACACGAAATCAAATCAACTAAGTTACTTCATTACGCGCACTCCATTGCCACTGGAACCTAGTAACAAACTAACTTAAAAACAAGAACGCACAATAAACCTCCTTGGCAAGGACGATATTCCTCTTGGTATGGTGGAAACTACCCGTAAACAACAAGGCTAACCACTCATTTGAGTATTTACAGCGCATATAGAGCAATGGGATGGTTGAGCACTGTGATAAAATATTAATAATCATACACAGTATATATATATATATATATATATATATATATATTATATATATATATATATATATATATATATATATATATATATATATATATATATACCGAGAGAGAGAGAGAGAGAGAGAGAGAGAGAGAGAGAGAGAGAGAGAGAGAGAGAGAGAGAGAGAGAGAGAGAGAGAGGTATGAACCTCACTTGTAAAAAAACCATTTTATGTATATGCATTGTATACTTGTATTTATTGGGTGAATTTTGAATTGTTGGATATAAATTTACGATAGGACAGGAGGGCTATTGCATGCATAAAACGTAATGCCACATATACAATCAGAATTTATTGATGCATGTCTGCAAACAAATACATGACCACATACGAAAATATACAGTAGGTACTGTCTTCAAAGGATTAAATCAATATTTTTATCAGCAAGACCTCTGCAGCCTTTAAGACTAACAATATGTGTGGCTATGGTAACGTTGTATTCCATCACGAATTGAGAAGAATGAACAATCAAACGCTCAAATCCTTTTTTTTTTTTTTCCCGAAACTGTTGCGTGTTTGTTCACCCCATCTTGAAGGTTGGTTGGTGACCGCTTTAAAGCTCTTATCCTTCGTCTTCCAATACTGGGATGAGCCCATCTCCTCAAACTCCTCTGGGGAAACGTGCTTTTTCACCTACTCTTGTCATTTCTATTAATTTTGACATCCTGACAGGATTCTGGGTAGTTTTCTAACCATATAACTTCTATGAAGCTACATTAATCTCATATCCTGCTAATGGTTATATTTTCTACGTTTAGTCTCAAGTGCGTGTGTTCATAGATTGACTTTGACATGATAACATACAATTTTTTACCATTTCTAATATTGTTTTTACTAGTTCTGTTCTTTAGAATTTCCATTTGTTTATATTTTTCCCTCTCCAGTTTACCCAAATTCTAATCGCATACCTGTTGGTCTAATTTTATTGTTACACCCAAATAAGTAATGCTCTCTCTAGATCTGTCCACAACGCCTTGTGAGCATATCTGAACGAGAACCTTGTGATTAAAGTTAGGTGACTGCACATATATTTACAAGATTCTGTTTGACGAAAGCGTAATTTCAGCTTCTCATTTTCAAGATTTTTTATATGTCCTGGTTACTTCAAACTTTAATATTGGAGCGATCACACAATTCAAATGGCTATGTCTACTTATTTCAGAATCATCCCAATTATTACGGCTTCATCTTGGAATGGAATGAAATAATAACAATATATATATATATATATATATATATATATATATATATATATATATATATATATATATATGTATATACACACACACACACACACACATATATATATATATATATATATATATATATATATATATATATATATATAGATTAGGGGTCTTATGGTTCGGCTCCATGATCGAGGTCATCCTGCCCGTTATTAGAAATTGTAATTTGAATAAATTTTTAAGTAAATAATTACAATGGTTAAAATATCAGACAGACAAGCAATTACCAGATATACAGTATATTAATTTCAATTAAATAAAAAAAAACCTCATATCTCTGATCCATCTTCTCATCAAAGATAACCTATTCGACACATCTACCATTTCCAAATTTCTTTCCAATCATGCTCTTTAGACATAATTATTGCATGAATAATTCTTATCAATAGTGTCGAGCTTCAATTTCTCTCATCAATATCATTATTCAGGACCAATAATTCGCTTCAATGAAATGAAGCTGACACAAAAATTTCATGATACATACCATCTTTCGCTTCCATAGATAATCCAGCTTTCTTTCATTCTTGCAGTTGTTAACACCTTATCACCTTACTGACTTCACCTATTTTTGGACACTCCCATTCTTTCACTCTGCCACCACCCATGACAATCACTTTCATATCATTACCACCATCATCTCCCCTGTACCAACCGTGTTTCACACAATTGTACATAATTCCTTTTGTATATATTATGCTTGTATCTTCGCTCCTCCCTCGCACTAAAACGAACATGAAAATTCCTGTCTGGTTTTTCCTCTGTGATATTGTCTGTCTTGTGAACTTGTCATGTCCTGTTGCCTTGAGGTTTTGTATATAAGGAGAGTGTTCCACAACAATATAACTCAGTCGTTTCCAATCTGCCTTTGATTTCACAACTCCTCTCTCGGCCCGTCACATTGGTGACCCCGGAAGTCGACTCGCTCCCACCGCCTTCCACCCCCACCCCCTCGCCCCTTCATCGTTGGTACTATGGCGGACTCTACGGCAGTTGGTGCTGCGGCCGCTCCATTCAAACTTTCATCGTTTGCCAGCGGAGAGGCGTTTGCTTGGTTTCAGCGCGCAGAAGTCCAGTTTCGTATCAGGGGCGTGACTCGCTCAACAACCAAAGCGGATTATGTTCTCGCGGCGATACCCGAGGACACCTTCCCAGAAATATCCGACTGGCTTTGTGAACAAGGAGACACCCCAATAGCGTATGACGACCTCAAATCATACCTTCTGCACCAGTACTCGCCGTCGCCAGCCGCCCGTATAGCAAAGCTTTTTCAGCTCTCGCAACAACCGTTGGGGGACCAAAGGGCTTCGCTTGCCCTCAGGGAAATGACCAGTATCACTCGCCTTCAACCTGCCGCAGACGGCTCTCCTCGTGAAGTGAACCTACTCCGTGCCCTTTGGATACGCCGTTTACCTGAACCTGTGCGCGCTGCCATACCCGATGTCGATAGTTTACCCATAAAGGACTTGATGACCAAAGCCGACGCCCTTATGGACAGCAGCTTCAAGACCTCCATCAACGCCTCCACCCCTGACGACGAGGATGCCTATTCAACGTCAACCGAAGCTGACATGAATGCCGTAGGACATACACGCCTACCCCGTGACGTGCCGAAGCGGCGACAAAGCCGCCCACCACCCACCAATCGCTAGCGCCCCAACGAACGACTTCTACAGCCACTTACTACCTCCCATCCGCCGCAGTTTTGCTACTACCACTTCAGATTCGGGGCAACCGCGAAGAAATGTGCCACAGATTGTCAGTGGCCAAAAAACGTGTAAGTAGGCCATCGCTTGTGGCGGTGGCCTCCCATGTTTCTAATCTTTTCTTTTTACAGGATGCAGGAACGGGCGTGCGATTTTTGGTAGACACGGGTGCTTGTCGTTCTCTTTTGCCAAGGAAACTCTTCAAGGCACAACGTAGTCTGTCTACATCTGCCGACGTCCGCTTGGTAGCTGCCAACGGATCTGCGATACCCACCTACGGTTACGAGAGCCTCACATTATCGTTCGGAAACGGTAAATTCAATTGGAAGTTTCTCGTTGCTGACGTCACAATGCCAATCCTCGGCGCGGATTTCCTCTCTCATTTCCACCTTCTGGTCGATGTCGCCCACCGACGATTGGTCAACGCAGACTCGTACTTGTCGACACCTCTTCAACCCGCCCCCTCTAACCTCGCTCTCCACATCAGCGCACCCACGGATGCCTACGCCCACCTCCTCACGTCGTACCCGAAAGTTTTCCGTCCAGAACTTCGCCAAACGCCCACGGTTCCTGCCAAGCACGGTATTTATCACCATATCAAGACGACGGGACCCCCAGTCTTCGCAAAATTCAGACGTCTGGCACCGGAACGATTGGCAGCCGCCAAACAGACGTTCGCCGAAATGGAGAAAATGGGCCTTTGCCAAAAGGCCTCCAGCCCATGGTCATCACCCTTACACATCGTTCTGAAGAAAGACGGCTCCCTACGTCCGTGCGGGGATTAGAGGCGCCTGAACATGCAAACAGAACCGGATCACTACCCCCTCCCAAACATTGCCGATGTAACCTCCTACCTGCACAAAGCAAAGGTTTTCTCTACGCTCGACCTCCTGAAGGGGTATTATCAGGTGCCTATGAACCCAGAAGACATCCCCAAGACCGCCATCACTACTCCGTTTGGCACATACACCTTCAATTACTCCTATTTTGGCCTTCGTAATGCTGGGGCAACGTTTCAACGTCTCATGGATGGCATCTTAGGGGACCTCCCTTTCTGTGTATGTTATGTGGACGACATACTTGCGTTCTCCTCCTCAAAAGAGGAACACCTCCGTCACCTGCGCATCGTGCTCGACCGCCTGCAACAAAACGGCCTTGTAGTCCGGTACGACAAGTGTACCTTTGGCGCCAACGAAGTGTCATTCTTAGGGCACCGTATCACTCCTGAAGGAGTCCATCCCCTCCCTGAGAAGGTAGCAGCCGTTCAGAATTTCCCCACGCCCTCGACCGTCAAAGCTCTGCAGGAATTCTTGGGCATGATCAACTATTATCACCGTTTTCTGCCAGCCATTGCCGCCACTCTTGCTCCCCTCTACGCCTCCCTCAAGGGCAAGCCAAAGGACCTGAAGTTGGGTCCCCTTCAAGAAGCAGCCTTCTGCAATGCAAAGAAGGCCCTATCAACTGCTGCGGCTCTCACTTTTCCTCTCCCACACGCCCCTCTCCTTCTCTCCACCGATGCCAGCGACGTCGCTATTGGTGCAGTACTCGAGCAGGTGGTCAAAGGCTCGTCCCGCCCATTGGCCTTCTTCAGCAGAAAACTGTCCAAGGCAGAATCGGGTTATTCTACCTTCGATCGAGAATTGCTGGCGGTGCACTTGGCTGTCCGTCACTTTCGCCATTTCTTAGAAGGTACGCCCTTCGTCATTCGCACAGACCACATGCCTCTGGTGCACGCCTTCACTCGACAGTCTGACGCCTGGTCCGCCCGTCAACGCCGACATCTCTCCGCCGTGGCTGAATACAATTGCACCCTCCAATACGTCCCTGGGAAAATGAATCCCATTGCCGATGCCCTGTCAAGAAACACGTTGGCTGCCGTTAAACTGGGATTGGATTACAACGCCCTGGCTGAAGCCCAACGACAGGATCCAGAGTATCAAGCTTGTAGGACATCCTGCACGTCCCTCCGTTGGGAGGATTTTCCCCTCGAAAACTCCAACACCACCCTCCTCTGTGACGTCAGTACTGGTAGACCGCGACCTTGGATTCCTGCTCCCATGCGCCGACAGGTGTTTGATTTCATCCACGGCCTTTCACATCCCTCGTGCCGTTCTACTGCACAGCTGCTGAAGGCAAAGTTCATTTGGCACGGCATTTCTAAGGATGCTAAGGATTGGGTCCGTGCCTGTACTTCTTGCCAAACTTCCAAAGTACATCGACACACGGATTCAGGAGTGGGCACCTTTCCTCAACCTCAGCGTCGTTTCGCACACATTCACGTCGACGTTGTAGGCCCCCTACCCACATCACAAGGACATCGTTACCTGTTTACCGTCATCGACCGCTCCACTCGTTGGCCTGAAGCCATTCCCATGGAAACTGCAACGTCCGCCTCATGTACATCTGCCTTACTCTCTGGATGGATTTCAAGATTCGGTATCCCTGAGCATATTACTTCTGACAGGGGAACCACTTTCACCTCTCAATTATGGACGTCATTAGCGAATCTCCTGGGCATCACCCTACATCAGACAACGGCCTACAACCCCGCTGCCAATGGAATGGTTGAACGTTTTCATCGCACCCTCAAAGCAGCTTTGATGTTCCGCTGCAAGGATTGCAACTGGTTTACTCAGCTTCCCTGGGTCCTCCTTGGACTAAGGACCACTCCTAAAGACGCCCTCGACGTCTCGGCAGCCGAAATGGTGTATGGCGACCCGTTGGTCGTCCCTGCCGAGTTTTTTCCTTCTACAACCTCCTCCGACGATCTCCAGCGCATACGTCACGTCGTGGGAAAATTTACTCCGTGCCGCCAGACTTACAAGCCCCCAGCGAAGCATCACATACCAACGGACTTGCACTCTGCAACGCACGTCTTCCTGCGCAACGACACCAGCAAGCCACCGTTGACGCCCCCTTACACGGGACCTTTCCTTGTGATCCGACGCAGTCCGAAAGCATTCCTCCTAAACATTCGGGGCAAAGAAGACTGGGTCTCCATTGATCGTCTAAAACCTGCTTATCTTCTGCCAGATGACCCGCCTACAGTTCGCCTCTCTAGATCAGGGCGCCCTATTTAACATGTATAGTATGTCATTTTTAGGGGGGGAGCCATGTACCAACCGTGTTTCACACAATTGTACATAATTCCTTTTGTATATATTATGCTTGTATCTTCGCTCCTCCCTCGCACTAAAACGAACATGAAAATTCCTGTCTGGTTTTTCCTCTGTGATATTGTCTGTCTTGTGAACTTGTCATGTCCTGTTGCCTTGAGGTTTTGTATATAAGGAGAGTGTTCCACAACAATATAACTCAGTCGTTTCCAATCTGCCTTTGATTTCACAACTCCTCTCTCGGCCCGTCACACCCCCTACGCCTATTGACGCAAAGGGCCTCGGTTAGATTTCGCCAGTCGTCTCTATCTTGAGCATTTAATTCAATATTTCTCCATTCATCACCTCCTACTTCGCGCTTCATAGCCCTCAGCCAAGTATGCCTGGATCTTCCAACCCTTCTAGTGCCTTGCGGAGCCCAGTTAAACGTTTGGTGAACTAATCTCTCTTAGGGAGTGCGAAGAATATGCCCAAACCATCTCCATCTACCCCTCATCATGATCTCATCCACACTTTCAAATATAGATATAAATCAGCCAATCTCATTCTTTATCATTCCATATCAACTTTCATTTCTAAATTCCTCTGGTTTGAATTTGCCAGTATCACTATATTCTTGCACAAAGAATCTTTTTTGTTTTCTCGCTTTTCATATATTTCCAAACATGTTCACCATGCATCTATCATAAACTAGGTAATTTTATCTTTTTATAATTCTTACAGATATTTTTATCACTGTTAAAGGCGTGCAAAGCAACAATAATTCCTGTTACCAATTTCTTGATTACTTCCCCTTTATCTATGCATACCTTATACGACTTATTCAGCTAATTACTTTCTCACCATTGTGAAATACCATCTGACTTGTGTGTGTGTGTGTGTATGTATATATATATATATATATATATATATATATATATATATATATATATATATATATATATATATATATATATATATATGCGTAAAAATCACAGGAAAACGTGATGCTCAGATGCAGAGGAACCACAGGGAAAATGAAAATACGAAATATACGATTAAATCAGTCCTCTGAAGAAGTATTACGAAACTAGTCAGGACTTAATCGTATATTTCGTATTTTCATTTTCTCTGTGGTTCTATTGCACACGCACACACGCACACACACACACACACACACACACATATATATATATATATATATATATATATATACACACATATATATATACATATATATACAAATGTATATATATAGTGTATACTTGTATGTATATAAACATATAAACACCAAAAAGCATTCAAAATATAATAAAACACTACACCAAATGGCAACTAACATGTATGCACCGAAATTGCAAGAATTTAAACAAGCATTAACCAAAAGAAAATTAAAACGTCAAGTTTAAATGAAAACAACAAATGTTTAGAAAAAAAAAAAACACGATTTTGCTGAAAAGTCTCTGGCTAGTGTGCATTGCTTATCCCTTTAAAATTCCAATTTACCTCCAATCAGTATGAAGCTATTAAAACTCTGTTAAACCCATTTCAGTCTGCTTTTGCTATTTTGTTTGCTTTCGCTTTAATTTTTTTTATGTCTCTCAGTTGGGGGTGGCTGCGATTACGGACTTTGCCCAATTTTGATAGGAAAAAAGTATAGAACTTTTTCTTTTTTTATATTTTACTATTCAATGTTCCTCATGGAGGAACGGATCTATTTTGAGCATGAGCTGTACTGTCGTTTTCATGAAGTGACAGATTCAAGTACTAAATTAACAGTACAAAATAACGGTTACGATAATTGCCAGGTTAAATATGGTGTATATAAAACAACAAAAGCAGCCGTTTCTAGTCCACTGCAGGACAAAGGTCTCAGACATGTATTGGTCATGTCTGTGGTTTTGCTATTTTCATCACTACACCGGCCAATGTGGTGGGGATGGTGGGAGACTTTAATCTGATCACGCACTACAAACCAACCTAGTATGGGTGGCCGTGACCAGCACAGCTTTGTTGGTCATGGCCCTTTTACCACGTTAAGGCATTTAAACGTTTAAATGCCGCTCATAAATAGCAGAGGAAAGTGACATTGCCCTATCGAACAGGACAATGTCCTATAGACTGACCATGTATACAGTACATATGGTCAGCGCCCAAGGCCCTTCTACACTTAAGCTAGGACCAGGGAGGGCCAGGCTATAGGTACTGATCATTCAGCTGATAGACCTTGTGACGGTGCCGAGAGAAAGGTTGTGAACTCAAAGGCAGTGTGAAACCAACTGAGTTAATTTATTATGGAACACTCTCCTTTATATACAAAACCTCAAGGCAACAGGAAATTACATGTTCGAGAAAATGACAATGTTACATAGGCGACACGCAGACATGTTTATTCTGGTTCTTTTTAGTGCGAGGGAAGAGCGAAGATACAAGCATAATATATACAAAAGGAATTATGTACAATTGTGTGACGCACGGTTGATACAACCTATAGGCTCCCTTAAATCCTCCATCCTTGGCTCACAATGATGGCGAGGTTGTAGCGATTAAAGGAACTAACGAGTTTGAGCGGGATTCGAACCCCAGTCGAGCAATCACCAGGCAAGGACGTTACCAACAGGCCACCACAATCCTTGAATCCCGACCGAAAAATATGTTCAACAGTAAGACTACTAATGGCGACTACAGAGGCAGGGCTCAAAACGCCATGATAAATCACAAATAATTCGTTCCTCATGACCTCATCCTTAATCATTTCCTTTTTTCATCGGTTGTGTCATTGACCCTTTAGGTCAGTCCAGTCAGAAATACCGATAAAAGAAACCCCATCTGGTTTCTATATAAAACCCGGACCCCGTGACGGAAAAAAACTGCAATGCATGTCAATCTCTCTGTATAACATTCATATAATCGTACCCTATAAAGATACTCAATCTCATCCAACAAAATTCTTATCACCAAAGGAGAGCCTAGATGAAGTGACGGACATGATTTTACCATATATATTGACTCTTGGAAGATATTAATATTCAACGAAGCAGTGATTCTTGTGCCTCTGTAACATTCCAGGAGTAGTACGACTAGAGCGATATTCAATTGGCAGGTTACAAATGATAAAGTCAAAGATTTTTCATGTGTATCAAGAAAGATTTTTCTTTTCATATGACAAATATATCAATTCTGTAAGGGAATTTTATTCTAGCTTTTATCCCATTGATATGATATTACTTTTAAAGACAAGACAAGGGGGTCAAGAACTTTTCTAAATATAAAGGGGTTTAATGTTTAGCAAGCATACAGCGGACATGTTTACTTTCCGTTTGATTTTAAAGAAATATTAACAAATGCAAAGCAAGATAAAATTCCGCC
>NC_090759.1:26206639-26219139 GCF_036898095.1 Palaemon carinicauda
GGAGAAGGATTATAAAGAGACTTTAGGTTAGGTAGAATAGGGTGGATGTGATAGAAGGCACTGGAAAGAGCGCATCAAGCAACCGACCCCTTAATGTAGGGATAAGGGTGTGAAAGATTTTCATTCATACAATTCTATTCTTTATCAGCTTCCTTTCTAGTGATTTATCTCTTTCCTGCAGACTTCCGGATTAGAAAAATATTATCAACCCTTATCTGATATCCTAGTAATTTCAAAAGGCCTAGATATTGTTATACTGAGTGCTGCAACACCCTGACTTCTCTCCTAGAAAGAATCTGACGTAAAACAGTTTTATATATATATATATATATATATATATATATATATATATATATATATATATCTTTTCCCTATATTTATATCAGTACTGATTAACAGGTAATCTTGTGATCTTCCTAACATGAACGGAACAACAAGGCAGTCTCTGTTCCTGTAATTTCACAAGAGAAAATCCAGCAGTTATCAATGGGAATTTCCTCTCCAAACAGGTTCACAACAGTTTAATAGGCACGTAAGCTGTTTAAGGGTTCGATATTAGGGTAGACATTTCTTATAATGTGGTTTTTTGGTTACAGACGGATTATGCAATAATTGCTGAGACAATTCATGATGTAAATGTTTCTATTCAAAAGAAAGCTAATTGAAATGCATGAACCTTTTTACTTAATATTTATATTAAAACATTAGCTAAATAAACCATAAGTTTTATCAAGCGTAAATAAAACCTTTCAACCTGACATATTTACAGTTTATTAACAATTGTTATCAGCGGATATATTACGCAAACACCCTTTAAAACCAAAGCATTTTTTCAAAATAGCTTGATAATCTTTATTCTTTCTGCACAAATATAAGGAAATACTCAACATTCCTCACCCACCTTTCAGTTTGATTTGAAAGCCCTGAGGAGCGCGTCCTAATAAAACTCGCAAATTATAGGTTAGACTTAATTCATCCTAGTGATATATGGCGACAATTTCCACGCCGTAACTATACAGAGGCCAAATTATCCCATCTAGAAATTCAGTACAGTTCCTGGGATCTCATGTGGTGAAGTCGTTTGTCTTTCTACCACGAGGCGTTGGAATTGTTCTTTACGACTTAAGCCTCTCTTATTAAGCCCATTCCACGGAATTAATAAATTTCAGCTAATCCTATCCTGTATGACACCAAAGGCAAAGATTCGCAGACTGTAAAAGCAGCAGTTTATTCAAGGAGAAACGGGAATAGAAGCGCAAATAGACGGAAAGTAAACTGAAAACTGTATATCGAGTTGCAACGAAGAGTTCAGACGTCGACACCACGCGTCACGTGACTTGTACTTGTCGCTTTCCGAAAGTAATGATTTATAGCGTCCGAATTCACACTCGATAACGAGCAAATGGACGAGCTTAGGTTCTTTCCCTCGGCCATTCCATTGACCGTGAATTAACGAATGACATAAATCTAGTTCAAAGTCTGCAATTACGAGCGACAACGGCTCGAAAGGAAACTCGCCACTAACCCCATGTTCATAATCTCTGGCTGGTAGTTTGGGTTACGGCTGGTGTATTTATGCGATGTCAATGATTACTGTAACTACGTGTTCCAGGGGTTTTATTTAATTCAATTTAGTCATGACATGTCATTCTGAGTGAAGGAGTTTTGGAAAGACATGTTTGAGAGTTCTGTTTTGTATTTCTTTGGACAGAGGTGTGGTTTACGCATTTTTTTTTTTACTGATATCCATGTTTACAAGGTATATATGATAAACATTAACAGCATGTTGTTTATAGTCAACATTTATTTGAGTGGGATAATTAACTCATAATCAGCATGTACTTTTGAGTACTTATAATTTCCCTTTCATTTTTTTAATCTCAATCTGCAGTATACAGACTTGTATTTCAATCTGCAGTATACAGACTTGTATATTATATACAGGATATATCAGTTCTGTTGTGGTGAATACTATAAAAAAAAAAAATTCTGAAGGATATTTCGATACATGTTACAATTGAAGTTTACACTTAATTTATACATTCTTAATCAATCTTTCATTTTGAAATTCCATAACGTTCAGTCATTCATAGCGAGTGTGTGTACAACTTAACTCACACTAAAAATTGAAGGAAATATGAAAGTACTATTATGCAGTAGGCATTTTCTATGGGTCCATCATAAGAGTTTCTAAACTGCCACTTGTGAGTTTTTTATGCGTAATTCATAAAAAAAAAAATTAGCTTTCCTTTTGCAAGAGGAAACTTTTTTCTACTTAATTTTCTATTTGAGTATCTACAATTCAATATCAATCTACTTCATCATTATTATGATTACAGCTATCATTGTTACTTAAAGGGTTGTTGTGGCCGATGTGGTAACGTCCATGACTGGTGATTGCCAGACTGGGGTTCGAGTCCCGCCCAAAATTCGTTAGTTTCTTTGGTCGCTGAAACCTCACCATCCTTGTGAGCTATGGATGGGTGGTTTGGGGGATCCTATAGGTCTATCTGCTAAGTCATCAGCAGCCATTGCCTTGCCCTCCTCGGTCCTAGCTTGGGAGGGGAGGGGGCTTGGGCGCTGATCATATGTATATATATTCTCTAGGGCATTGTCCGGCTCAATTTGGGCGATGTCACTGTATTTTGCCCCTGCCATTCTTGAGCAGCCTTTCAACATCCTTATTATTGCAAAATTAAACTAATAAGTTCAGTTGTTTTTCACTCAATATTCCTTGGACGACGCATTACTAACCCAGATTTTAGACCTAGCTATAATCACCTTTTATCCACCGCGATTACTAACACGCGAAAGTAGACCTTGCTTACTAAACCTTACTAAACATCTTCTTGTTACACACACACACACACACACAAACACACATACATACATACATATATATATACTGTATATATATATATATATATATATATATACTGTATATATATATATATATTGTATATATATATATATATATATATATATATATATATAGTGTGTGTGTGTGTGTGTGTGTGTGTAAGACAAATCATAGTTTATCATTAGGTCTGAGCAGTTGAAAAGTTACGGTAATTAGATATATTTGTACTTTGGCCGTAATGACATTTCAAGTATAGGAAGTATTGGCACAAAAAGCTGCTACTGTACTATCTAAATTCACAGCACCTTTCAAAGAGGAAAAATAAATGCTGCAAGAGTATTTCATAAGAACACAATTATCACGTAAAAAGGGGCGATTGTTAATATAAGAAGCCGCAAAAACTGCCAAAATAACATTTTAGACATGATATCATACGTTAATTACAGAGGGGGAGAATAAATGTTTGCAACTACATATCATGCATGCCATTCTTAAGGAATGCGGAACTAGCTATGATGGGAAGCACCATGAACAATCGAAACAAAAATTCCACCCCAAACTTCTTCAGTTTGTCAAGTTTTAACATTTCACTTCGAAGATGTAAGAAATTATATTAGGGGGTTTGTGAGCTCGTTTCTCTTGAAGGGGAGAGGGGGGGGGGAGTGGAAGAAGGGTAGGGGAGGAGGAATAGTGGAAAAGTCGAACTTTACAGAATGCGATATAATGAGTGGATCGAAGGAATTCCTGTTCGAAAAGGAACGGATGTTTGAAGCTGAGAGGGGAACGAGGAAGCATTCTTTGAGGATGCGGGTAGGAATGAAGGTTAGTGCCAATAGAAAACTAAGTAAAATAAAGGAAATTAAGGAAAATCCTTTAAATAGGTAATAAATGGGGCTAACGACTAACAATGATAGCCAGGTAAAGAATTATATACAAGGACGGAAATTGCAATTTGATTTGTGTGTTTGTAACAACAAAGGGTTAATAAGAGTATCTTTGCGGAAGGGTGAAGAATTATTCAGTATCTGTAAAAAGCGATTAATGATACATGACCGAATGAGATAAGGGTTTAGGAGTGGGACAGATGGGGGAAGTGTCGGGCGATCGGTTATTTCATGCAATGAGATATTTCATATGTTATGAACTGATTACTTTTTGAGTTGGTGCCAGGAAATGTTATTACATATGTATTCATAATGAACATATTAATTTTGAGTTGGAGTCAGGAAATGAGATATTTTATATATATTCATAACGAATGAGTTAATATTATTATTATTATTATTGTTATTATTATTATTATTATTATTACTTGATAAGCTACAACCCTAGTGGGAAAAGCAAGATGATATAAGCCCAGGGGCTCCAACAGGAAAAATAGCCCAGTGAGGAAAGGAAACAAGAAATAATAAAATATCTCAATAAGAATAACATTAAAATAAATATTTCTTATACAAACTATATAAACTTTAACCAAAGTTATTTCATAAGTCTGTCTTGACCGCGAAGCTTCAAAAAAGTGTCAATTAATGATGGATAGATATAGATGGGATAGAAGTCCAATGCAATTATGGATAATTGGAGATACATCGTTTGAGGTGAAATGGGCAAAAGAGAAAGAGAAAGAGAAAATGGGATTAACATCAGTTGAGAAAAGGTGGTCGCCAGGTCGCAAGCCACAACTCTTTGGATCTGGAGTTAAAGAGAGAGAGAGAGAGAGAGAGAGAGAGAGAGAGAGAGAGAGATCTAAAAAAAAAAAAAAAAAAGACGCGCATGTAGAAACTTCTATCGGAGGGAAACTTCAATTAAGATTTCCCTCCTTCCCGTCAAGTTTTTTTTTTTTTCGAAACATTCTTTTCTCCCACATTACATCTCTCTTTCTCTCTCTCTTCTAATTTTTATTTCAACTTTCTCCCCACTATTTTCCTTGTCTTTTTCTTTCTACATCAAACCTTTACACCACCGCCGCCACCAAGACCTCTCTCTCTCTCTCTCTCTCTCTCTCTCTCTCTCTCTCTATATATATATATATAATTATACCCTTCAAAAATAAGAGTAAGACCATCATATTTATACCCTTCTCTCTCTCTCTCTCTCTCTCTCTCTCTCTCTCAATAATTATACTCTTCAGAAATAAGAGTAAGATCATCATATTTATGCCCCCCCCCTCTCTCTCTCTCTCTCTCTCTCTCTCTCTCTCTATACTTTTACTCTTCTTGAATAAGAGTAAGATCATCCCATTTTTCCACTTTACCTTTTATCTCTCTCTCTCTCTCTCTCTCTCTCTCTCTCTCTATACTTTTACTCTTCTTGAATAAGAGTAAGATCATCCCATTTTTCCACTTTACCTTTTATCTCTCTCTCTATCTCTCTCTCTCTCTCTCTCTCTCTCTCTCTCTCGGTTACAAGTCCAGCTAACAAGAGAAATCCATCGACAGAATCCTCTGTCATCGCTTCATCTAGTCATTAAGTAGTTAATTTCTACTCCCGATTCTGCTAACGTCATCAGCAGCGGATAAAAAGGAAAAAGAAAAGGTTGAAACGACTGGAAGAAAGGGGAAAAAAGTTTTTCGATATGGGAAGGAAAGGGGCTGCAATAAAGGGTAACGAGGTAGGAGACAAAAGAGTAGGTTAAAGTAATTAAGGAGATAATGCAAAGTAAAATTCGAGTCAGATCTGATGATGTTAAAAATCACCAGATTCATTGGAATGAAACTCTAACTCGAGATGAAAAACCATCTCTCTCTCTCTCTCTCTCTCTCTCTCTCTCTCGATGAAAAACCATTTCTCTCACACACACACACTTTCTCTCTCTCTCTCTCTCTCTCTCTCTCTCGATGAAAAACCATTTCTCTCACACTCTCTCTCTCTCTCTCTCTCTCTCTCTCTCTCTCTCGATGAAAAACCATTTCGCTCACACTCTCTCTCTCTCTCTCTCTCTCTCTCTACACAAGAAATATTCGGACTTTGATATTCGAAAGTGGAACTCTGTAATTAATCACTGCGAACTAGACGCCCATATTTAGTTTCGCGTAGATAAGAAAGCGGACATCGTTAATCGATGTTTGAAGGACTATGCCCATATTTCAAAACTAACTCTCTCTCTCTCTCTCTCTCTCTCTCTCTCTCTCTCTCAACATTAGAAATTTATAAACTTGAGATTAGAAAGCGGGCCTCGTTAATCGAGGCTCGAAGACTGTACAAATATACTCATATAACGACGAACCAGACATGAAACATACACTTTTGCTAAACACCTTCAAAAATATCTTTTCCATTTATTATTATTATTATTATTATCATTATCATTATTATTATTATTATTATTATTATTATTATTATTATTATTATTATTATTGTTATTATTATTATTATCATTATTATTATTATTATTATTATTAATACTAGCTAAGCTACAACACTACTTGGAAAAACAAGATGCTTTATTATAAACCCAAGGGCTCCAACAGGGAAAAATAACCCTGTGAGGAAAGGATATAAGGTAATAAATAAACGATATAAGAAGTAATGAACAATCAAAATAAAATTTTTCAAAAACATTAACAACATTAAAACAGGTATTTCATATATAAACCATAAAAAGACTTTATGTATGTCAGCCTGTTCAACATAAAAACATTTTCTGCAAGTTTGAACTAATCCCTTCCTTCCTTTCTTCCTTCCTTCCTTCCCTCATTATGAACAAATAAGCAAACGCGTAAATGAACGGCATAAGAAAGGGATTAAGAGCGATAAAACAAGTCAAAAATTGGACGCAATAATTACTTCAATTGAAAAGAAGCGAAACAAAAGAAAAAAAAAAGAGATTAAGGGGTGGCGATGAAAGTGAAATGTTAATTAAAAGCGGATGCAGACAATTAGTAGAAAAGGAAATAGAAAAAGGAAATACAAAAGGTGATTACGCTGATAAAACCAGTGAAGGGAAACAGAGAGACGGAGGGAGGTAAAGATGCGAAATGCCTCGAGAACCACTAAAGCATCATCATCACCAACAACAACAACAATAACAAAAACAATAACATCGTTCAATTTGTGAAAAAAATATTAAGATTAACTTAAATCACTATGTTGTTAATTTAGAACTTATCTAACAAAGACTCACAAATAAAGTAAAAATGCAAAATGACTTGAAAACCACAAAAGCATCAGCATCATCAACAACAACAACAATAACAATAACAATAACATCGTTCAATTTGGGAAAAAAAATAAGATTCACTTATAACAGTATAGTGTTTAATTTATAATTAATTTATAACTTATCTAACAACGACTAAGAAATAATTTTGTCACTAAAACCTTGACTTTCCAATTTGGAGATTTATGATTCTTAGTTTCCACATTGCCTTACGTCACTCTTTAGTACCATTTCTTGCTTTGGCGATATCAATAATTCGCTTTGGGAAACCCCAGAGTGAGAAAAAAATATTTGCGTTCGGCTGAAGGACGGGAAAAAACGCTTTGAATGCTAACAAACATTATTTAAAGGCTTAAAGGCCACTCATGAATGGCAGAGACAAGGGGCAGTGACATTGCCCTATCAAGCCGGACAATGCCCTAGAGACTGACCGTATATACATATGATCAGCGCCCTAGATCCCTCTCCACTCAAGGCACTGGCTGCTGATGACTCTGCAGATAGACCTATAGGCTCCCCAAATTCACCACGGATGGTGAGGCTGCAGCGACCAAAGGAACTATCGAGTTTGAGCAGAACTCGAACCCCAGTCTGGCGATTACCAGGCAAGGACGTTACCAACAGGCCACCATGACCCTGGCTAGGATATAATTTCACGGTACTAACTTACAAAAAATTCGAATAGTTTCCTACCATGTGTTAATTCCGTAATGGAGTGTTGCACATACATACATACATACATACAAAAGCAAGTGCGTTTTGTCAAGTCTAGATTACTTAGGTACTTCCCTAACGATGAAGTATTAAAAACATGAAGAGTTTCTTTTTTTCTTTGATGGTGAAGCTAGTGAAAGGAATAATCTAACATGCTTTGTACATTTTAATTTTCCTCTACTTAGTTTTAAACAACGAAATGCCACTGATATACCTGCATTGCAATTTTTAAGTTAAGATGCGGTATCTGAAAACCACCATTTAAAAACTGCTCATTTCATTCTCGATGTTAATGAACAAAATTACAAATCTAAAGAAAAGTAACAAAAACTATTCTGTTAATCTCTAATTTACTTATGACTTCTCATTTGTGAGTACATTATCCAATCCTCTAAAAGATGGGAAGAAAAAAGTAACTAGTCCTATTATTATTATTATTATTATTATTATTATTATTATTACTTACTTACTAAGCTACTACCCTAGTTGGAAAAGCAAGATGCGTAAGCCCAAGGATACCAACAGAGAAAATAGCCCAATGAGGAAAGGAAATAAGGAAATAAAGAAACTACAAGAGATGTAATTAACAATTAAAAAAAAGAAAAAAAAAGACAATGAAAATATAAATGGAAAGATCCAGAGTCTTTTCTCATAGTTCAATCCCCGGAAAACAAGATATATATCACCGCGAAGGATTAACTTTCACTTATGATTACTTTATGTAATCTACCATGACTTAGCTTCTACAGTATCCCATCTGTACATGAGACTTTCTTACAGTTACCCCAAGCAAATAACGAAAAGCAAAAATACGAAGGAAGACAAAGAAAGGGAAAAAGGATAAAATGGTAATTATTACTATAATTACTGTTATTTTCACAGAGCATTTGGTATTTCGCTCTCCCCCAAAGACATCTACTCCCAGTTGGCGCCACAACCACTTATTATAAACTATGGCGTTTAAAGTACCGCCCCATTTCAAACGTCATTAGCGACTCTTAGATAGCTACTAAACTTTCGTTATAGCTACTGAAAATCCCACTTGATGACCCTCTAACAGATGTGCTTGAAACAAAGAGAAGCTGGTAACAGTTCGTGCTTTCTGGAGACGAAATTCGCAGAGTTGGCAGTTATTTCCACGCACTCGGCGCTTTCTAAAATATCCCATTAATGGAGGCACCTGTGGAGCTCCAAATCCTACTTACTAGTCGCTTTACCTTCTGTGTGGTATAATGTTTAATAACTCAAGGATAAATGAGCGGCAATTATGGAAATCGTGGACAGGTTAGGGATTTTTGTATCCATTCAGGATACAGATAAAAGCTCAAGAAAAGAAAAAGGAAATACAGAGAGAGAATATTGCAGTTTCCATGGGATTATGTAATGTACCCATTTACTATAATGGAAATTATAAAGCGAATAACAAAAAGGATTGCACATTGAAATTCCAAATGTGCTTAAAGATGCATTCGTTGAATCTCGTCAGTTCTATAATAGCGTAATGACAGTCAGCCATCACGATTCATGCGCACTGGCTTCTGTTGAGGTAAAGTACCACGATAAAGGTAATGTATTGTAGAAATATATCAAGAAATTAAGCGGTTAGTTTTATCACGTCATTGCTTGTGAATTCCGAATTTGAAATTAAAGTATATATTGGATTGGGTTTATGAAGGTGGAGCCTGTATGGCCATTTTAGCACCCAAGTGCATTTAGGGCGAAATTGAGTTAAACTGAGGTAAAAATTTTGAAGAGATCGGACAGCATGATGAAAAAAATAAAAGCAAGAACAGATGTAAATAAAAGGATATAAAACAAGTGCAGCTAGGGACCGAAAGAACGTTGCAAAGACCCTTAAGGGATGCCTACAGTGTACCGCGAGAAGTACATTAAAGGCACTATACACCTACTAGGTGAGATTTTATGTTTAAAGGCTCAAGGTGTCTGGTTTCAGTTCTAGTTTTATCAAAATAGATACTCATCAGAACGTTAGTCGAGTAAGACCAACCTCCTCCCCCCCCATCCCTTTGTGGTGGCCAACCACAGCAGTGGCCTGCCCAGTAAACAGCTTAACTCACGTTTCCGGGCGGGGATCGATCTGCTGCCATGCGAATGCTAGGCGAACGCGTTACCACTACACTAGCCAGAAGGCTATTAAAAATATAGAAGGTATTCCAATGACCTGCAACGTTAAATATGTGAATATATATTTTCCAATCGGCTCCCTTGTCTAAGTTGTGAGATCGATGTACTGCAATATCTATTATCATTATTATTATTATTATTATTATTATTATTATTACTTGCTAGGCTACATTCCTAGTTGGAAAAGCAGGATGCTATAAGCCCAGGGCCCCAAACAGGGAAAATAGCCCAGTGAGGAAAGAAAACAAGGAAAAATAAAATATTTCAAGAACAGTAACAAAATTAAAATAAACATTTCCTATATAAACTATAAAAACTTTAACAAAACAAGAAGAGCAATTAGAGAGAATAGTGTGCCCGATTGTACCCACAAGCAAGGGAACTCTAACCCAAGAAGGAGTCATTAGGAGCCGTGGACTTTTAGAGGGACGAGATAGTGATCGCCAGCTCAAACACGAATAATGTAAGCCTAAGGTAAGAAATTGCGTCACTGGAACATACTACAGACTTCTGTAATCTGGTACAAGCAACTACAAATTCAACCAGTCTACTTACCTCTGAAGTAAGTAAATATATATTAAAAACTATCTATTCATTATTATTATTATTATTATTATTATTATTATTATTATCATTATTATTATTATTATTATTATTATTAGTTAGGCTACAACCCTAGTAAGAAAAGGAAGATGCTATAAGCCCAAGGGCTCCAACAGGGAAAAATAGCCCAGCGAGCAAAGGAAATAAGGAAATAAATCATATGAAAAGTAATATAAAATAAAATATTTTTAGAACGGCAACAACTAATCCTTTAATACATCAAAAGATATTCAACATAGAAAGAAAGACCCTGATTTTGACAAGCCATAGTAATGTCATAACCTCTGTACTATTATCTTCCACTGTCTTCTATTGGAGTTCTCTTGCTTGAGGGTACACTCAGGCACACTATTTTATCTTATTTCTCTTTCTCTTGTTTTGTTAAATTTTTTGTAGCTTATATAGGAAATATTTATTTTAATGCTGTTACTGTTCTTAAAATACTCTATTTTTCCCTGTTTCCTTTCTTCACTGGGCTATTTTCCATGTTGGAGCCCACTGGGTTTATAGCATCCTGCTTTTCCAACTAGGGTTGTATCTCAGCAAGTAATAATAATAATAATAATAATAATAATAATAATAATAATAATAATAATAAAAATAGAATGAATTACATCGAGTTTAAAAATAATGAAATGACGCAAAATATGCGGAGTTTTTCTGTTCCATTTATGTATTGAAAGATATGAGAGTTTTTAGTAAGTGCATCATATCTTGACAAATAAAGTTCTTAAAAAATAGAGAAAAAGAAAACTTCATTTATGACGATATACCATGAGAACTATTTTTCATTTATGGAGGAAATAAAATTGCAAAACAATTAAAAATGTTAGAAATATTCCTACACTAATAAAACTAAAGAGAGCCAATCTATGAAAACTACTGTACTTAATCTCAATTACCATGCTCATTATCTAATTTTATCTTCTATACACTCGGGGAGTCTGAAAAAAATACACACTAGGGTAGTCGGGAAAAAATAATACGCTCGGGGAGTCTAAAAAGAAATAATATATATACATATATATATATATATATATATATATATATATATATATATATACATACATATATAAATATATATATATATATATATATATATATATATATATATATATATAGCCTATATATATATATTCTCGGGGAGTGTGAAGAAAAAATTATACACAGGGGGAATCTGAAATAAATATACACTCAGGGAGTATATAATAAAAATAAACCCTTGGTTGAGTATGAAAAGAAAAAATATACTCTCGGAGAGTCTGAAAAAAAAATATACATTAGGGGAGTCTGAAAAAAATGTACACTCGGGGAGCCTGAAAGAAATATACTCTCGGTGAGTCTGAAAAAATACACACTCGGGGAGTCTGAAAAAAAAAACATATACTCGGGGAGTCTGAATAATTATACACTCGGGGAGTCTGAAAAAAAAAATAATATGGTTGGGGAGTCTGAAAAAATATACACTCGGGGAGTCTGAAAAAAAATATACACTCGGGGAGTCTGAAAAAAAAACATACACTCGGGAAGTCTGAATAATTACACACTCGGGTTGTCTGAAAAAAAATAATACGGTTGGGGAGTCTGAAAAAACATACACTCGGGGAGTCTGAAAAAAAAAAATACACTCGAGGAGTCTAAAAAAACTAAATTCGTTTATTTGAGACTTGAATGGTCTCTCTCTCTCTCTCTCTCTCTCTCTCTCTCTCTCTCTCTCTCTCTCTCTCTCTCTCTCTCTCTCTCTCTCTCTCTCGCGAGACGCTTTACACTCGACTACATGTGAATTTAGAAAGAAAATTATTTGACAACAATAATGAAGATTGAAGATGTTAATAATTCTAGTTACAATTTCTATGGCTGAGCAATTAAATATTAACCGTAATAATTTCATCACTTCCGCTCCGAGCTGAAGAGATTTTCGGATTTACATATAATTTGTATATCGGAGTTATAATCGTTGGGTTTAATCCCGACATCAACTTTTTTTCGGCCCAGTTGAATACTAAAAGCCGTAGGAAT
>NC_090759.1:26224139-26254139 GCF_036898095.1 Palaemon carinicauda
TTTGTTCACACCTGGAATCTCGATGAAATATCAAGGTTAAGCCATAACTTGGTGATATGCATTTTACATTTGCTTTTGCATGTATAAACAGTTGGGAGAATAGGAAGGCTGCTGTATTTAGGGATGTATGTACAAACAGTATATATGTATGTATGTATATATATATATATATATATATATATATATATTATATATATATATATATATATATATATATATATATATATATATATATGTGTGTGTGTACAGTACATGCAAATATACTGTATTCATATAATATATAAATATAGTTTATATATATATATATATATATATATACATATATATGTATATGTATGTATATATATATTATATATGTATATGTATGTATATATTATATATATGTATATGTATGTATATATGTCTGTATATATATGTATATATATACATCGTATAATATACATATATACACAGAATATTCATATACTGCAAAAGCTTATATACATGCATGTATATACACATATATAAACTATATATATATATATATATATATATATATATATATATATATATATATATCGATTCGTACCAGAAATAGATTGTTCTAAATCCCAAACCTGAAATAAACCTCAATTACCCTTCGCCCTTCATCCGGGTATCTTAAAAGTTTCCTTCAAACTGCAAAGTTGAGCGTTTAGCGTCTTCAAAACTTTTCAACTCAAATCCATAAATAAAATCACGTAGTTTATTATTATTATTATTATTATTATCATTATTATTATTTCATTATCATTATTATTATTGTTGTTGTTGTTGTTGTTGTTGTTATAAAACAAGAATGGAATTTTTCGCGAGTCCTAAAAGAATTCGGAAGAAAATCTTCTCGGATTTCCAAATGGCTTCAGAAGAAATAGCCATAGACTTAGCATGGAATTCTGAATGCCTCCAGAACGGAATCTCAGAACGGTATCGGAAGAAAACTTTCCCGGATTTCCAAATGGCTTCAGAAAAAATAGCCATAGACTTAGCATGGAATTCTGAATGCCTCCAGAACGGAATCTCAGAACGGTTTCGGAAGAAAACTTTCCCGAATTTCCAAAAGTCTTCAAAGGACATAGCTGTATACTTAACATGGATTTCTGAATGACTCCAGAACTGAAATTTCCAGGAGCAGCCCTGAACAAATCCTCCCCGAGCTTCAGATGACTTCTGAAGACCTGATCTTCATTTTTTCAAACGTAGCCTGCAACACCTCACATGATCTGTATGTAGCTGGCGAAATCTAACCAAGGAATTACGCGTCAATAGGAGTAAGAGGAAATGAATTGATGACTGGGAGAAGGATTTCACTTAACTCACAGAGATCGCGTTCTGGCGGAATAGGAAGCTGCCGGTAAGAATTATGTATTACGTCTTCGGAACACCATCAACTACAGATGGTTTTGGTTGCTGCCGAAGTTGCCGATCGTTCGTTTTATATCGCCCGACCTATAGAAAGACACGGGATCTTCCGTTGGCAGCTGAGCTTTGAAGATCATAATGTATGCGGCTTGAAGGATACTTTGCTTGGGCTTTTGCGACGATATCTTATTAAAGGAGACTCTTGGAAAAAGTACGAGGATTTGTATCGGTGCAAAAACGGATTGCGGGGAATGAGGATGGAGGCAGAATGGTTCAACTGAACGGCGAGTGACGTGTAGTTCTTCAACAGGATTGTCCCAAAATTCGCCATTGAAGTGAGGACATATCCAGACGACATTGGTAAATATATCATGTTGATCGTCATTTAATTTGGCATGATAGTGTATGCTGAGAAATCGATAGTATTCATCTCTTTACTCATTGCCCAGATAGGTAAAGAATAAATGCCTTCGATTTCCCTGAAGAATCTGACGAAGTGAGGACTCGCGGCACTGAAATCTCTTTTGAAATCTAGAAGGACACTGACGAACTAAGGAAAAGAGACAATGAAATCTCGAAAAAAAAACAGATAATCTAATGAAAGAAGATCTTGAAAACTAGAAGACAGGAGAGAGAACAGCGAAGATGAGCCTCTAATGCCAGAGGTAAGACACCTAAAATTAGAGAGCCTCTAATGCTAGGAGTAAGGCACCTCAAAATATAGATCGAAGACCCTCTAATGCTAAAAGTATGGAACCTAGAAATATATGTCAAAGAACTTCTAATGCTAGAAGTGTGGGAGCTAAAGAGAGAGGTCAAAGAACTTCTAATGTTAGAGGTGTGGGAGCTATAAAGAGAGGTCAAAGTACTTCTAATGCTTGAGGTAAGGGAGCTGAAAAGAGGTCAAATAACTTCTAATGCTAGAGGTGTGGGAGCTAAAAAGAGGTCAAAGAACTTCTATTGCTAGAGGTGTGGGAGCTAAAATGAAGTAAAAGAACTTCTAATGCTAGAAGTGTGGGAGCTAAAAAGAGGTCAAAGAACCTCTAATGCTAGAGGTGTGGGAGCTAAAAAGAGGTCAAAGAACTTCTAAAGCAAGGGGTGGGAGAGCTAAAAAGAGGTCAAAGATCTTCTAATGCAAGGGGTGTGGGAACTAAAAAGAGGTCAAAGAACTTCTAATACAAGGGGTGTGGGAGCTAAAAAAAGGTCAAAGAACTTCTAATGCAAGGGGTGGGGGAGCTAAAAAGAGGTCAAAGAACTTCTAATGCAAGGGGTGGGGAAGCTAAAAAGAGGTCAAAGAACTTCTAAAGCAAAGGGTGTGGGAGCTAAAAAGGAGTCAAAGAACTTCTAATGTTAGAGGTGTGGGAGCTATAAAGAGAGGTCAAAGTACTTCTAATGCTTGAGGTAAGGGAGTTAAAAAGAGGTCAAAGCACTTCTAATGCTAGAGGTGTGGGAGCTAAAAAGAAGTCAAAGAACTTCTAATGCTAGAAGTGTGGGAGCTAAAAAGAGGTCAAAGAACCTCTAATGCTAGAGGTGTGGGAGCTAAAAAGAGGTCAAAGAACTTCTAAAGCAAGGGGTGGGGGAGCTAAAAAGAGGTCAAAGATCTTCTAATGCAAGGGGTGTGGGAACTAAAAAGAGGTCAAAGAACTTCTAATGCAAGGGGTGTGGAAGCTAAAAAGAGGTCAAAGAACTTCTAATGCAAGGGGTGGGGAAGCTAAAAAGAGGTCAAAGAACTTCTAATGCAAGGGGTGGGGGAGCTAAAAAGAGGTCACAGAACTTCTAATGCAAGGGGTGTGGGAGCTAAAAAGAGTTCAAAGAACTTCTAATGCAAGGGGTGGGGAAGCTAAAAAGAGGTCAAAGAACTTCTAATACAAGGGGTGTGGGAGCTAAAAAAAGGTCAAAGAACTTCTAATGCAAGGGGTGGGGGAGCTAAAAAGAGGTCAAAGAACTTCTAATGCAAGGGGTGGGGAAGCTAAAAAGAGGTCAAAGAACTTCTAATGCAAGGGGTGTGGGAGCTAAAAAGAGGTCAAAGAACTTCTAATGTTAGAGGTGTGGGAGCTATAAAGAGAGGTCAAAGTACTTCTAATGCTTGAGGTAAGGGAGTTAAAAAGAGGTCAAAGCACTTCTAATGCTAGAGGTGTGGGAGCTAAAAAGAAGTCAAAGAACTTCTAATGCTAGAAGTGTGGGAGCTAAAAAGAGGTCAAAGAACCTCTAATGCTAGAGGTGTGGGAGCTAAAAAGAGGTCAAAGAACTTCTAAAGCAAGGGGTGGGGGAGCTAAAAAGAGGTCAAAGATCTTCTAATGCAAGGGGTGTGGGAACTAAAAAGAGGTCAAAGAACTTCTAATGCAAGGGGTGTGGAAGCTAAAAAGAGGTCAAAGAACTTCTAATGCAAGGGGTGGGGAAGCTAAAAAGAGGTCAAAGAACTTCTAATGCAAGGGGTGTGGGAGCTAGAAAGAGGTCAAAGAACTTCTAATGCAAGGGGTTGGGAAGCTAAAAAGAGGTCAAAGAACTTCTAATGCAAGGGGTGTGGGAGCTAAAAAGAGGTCAAAGAACTTCTAATGCAAGGGGTGTGGAAGCTAAAAAGAGGTCAAAGAACTTCTAAGGCAAGGGGTGGGGGAGCTAAAAAGAGGTCACAGAACTTCTAATGCAAGGGGTGGGGGAGCTAAAAAGAGTTCAAAGAACTTCTAATGCAAGGGGTGGGGAAGCTAAAAAGAGGTCAAAGAACTTCTAATACAAGGGGTGTGGGAGCTAAAAAGAGGTCAAAGAACTTCTAATGCAAGGGGTGGGGAAGCTAAAAAGAGGTCAAAGAACTTCTAATGCAAGGGGTGTGGGAGCTAAAAAGAGGTCAAAGAACTTCTAATGCAAGGGGTGTGGGAGCTAAAAAGAGGTCAAAGAACTTCTAATGCAAGGGGTGGGGAAGATAAAAAGAGGTCAAAGAACTTCTAATACAAGGGGTGTAGGAGCTAAAAAGAGGTCAAAGAACTTCTAATGCAAGGGGTGTGGAAGCTAAAAAGAGGTCAAAGAACTTCTAATGCAAGGGGTGGGGAAGATAAAAAGAGGTCAAAGAACTTCTAATACAAGGGGTGTAGGAGCTAAAAAGAGGTCAAAGAACTTCTAATGCAAGGGGTGGGGAAGCTAAAAAGAGGTCAAAGAACTTCTAATACAAGGGGTGTAGGAGCTAAAAAGAGGTCAAAGAACTTCTAATGCAAGGGGTGTGGAAGCTAAAAAGAGGTCAAGGAACTTCTAATGCAAGGGGTGGGGAAGATAAAAAGAGGTCAAAGAACTTCTAATACAAGGGGTGTAGGAGCTAAAAAGAGGTCAAAGAACTTCTAATGCAAGGGGTGGGGAAGCTAAAAAGAGGTCAAAGAACTTCTAATACAAGGGGTGTAGGAGCTAAAAAGAGGTCAAAGAACTTCTAATGCAAGGGGTGTGGAAGCTAAAAAGAGGTCAAAGAACTTCTAATGCAAGGGGTGGGGAAGATAAAAAGAGGTCAAAGAACTTCTAATGCAAGGGGTGTGGGAGCTAGAAAGAGGTCAAAGAACTTCTAATGCAAGGGGTGGGGGAGCTAAAAAGAGGTCAAAGAACTTCTAATGCAAGGGGTGTGGGAACTAAAAAGAGGTCAAAGAACTTCTAATGCAAGGGGTGGGGGAGCTAGAAAGAGGTCAAATAACTGTAATGCAAGGGGTGTGGGAGCTAAAAAGAGGTCAAAGAACTTCTAATGCAAGGGGTGTGGGAGCTAAAAAGAGGTCAAAGAACTTCTAATGCAAGGGGTGGGGGGAGCTAAAAAGAGGTCAAAGAACTTCTAATGCAAGGGGTGGGGAAGCTAAAAAGAGGTCAAAGAACTTCTAATGCAAGGGGTGTGGGAGCTAAAAAGAGGTCAAAGAACTTCTAATGCAAGGGGTGGGGAGCTAAAAAAAGGTCAAAGAACTTCTAATGCAAGGGGTTGGGGAGCTAAAAAGAGGTCAAAGAACTTCTAATGCAAAGGGTGGGGAAGCTAAAAAGAGGTCAAAGAACTTCTAATGCAAGGGGTGGGGAAGCTAAAAAGAGGTCAAAGAACTTCTAATGCAAGGGGTGGGGGAGCTAAAAAGAGGTCAAAGAACTTCTAATGCATGGGTGGGGGAGCTAAAAAGAGGTCAAAGAACTTCTAATGCAAGGGGTGGGGGAGCTAAAAAGAGGTCAAAGAACTTCTAATGCAAGGGGTGGGGAAGCTAAAAAGACGTCAAAGAACTTCTAATGCAAGGGGTGGGGGGGCTAAAAAGAGGTCAAAGAACTTCTAAGGCAAGGGGTGGGGGAGCTAAAAAGAGGTCAAGGAACTTCTAATGCAAGGGGTGGGGAAGCTAAAAAGAGGTCAAAGAACTTCTAATGCAAGGGGTGGGGAAGCTAAAAAGAGGTCAAAGAACTTCTAATGCAAGGGGTGGGGGAGCTAAAAAGAGGTCAAAGAACTTCTAATGCAAGGGGTGGGGAAGCTAAAAAGAGGTCAAAGAACTTCTAATGCAAGGGGTGGGGGAGCTAAAAAGAGGTCAAAGAACTTCTAATGCAAGGGGAGGGGGAGCTAAAAAGAGGTCAAAGACCTTCTAATGCAAGGGGTGGGGAAGCTAAAAAGAGGTCAAAGAACTTCTAATGCAAGGGGTGTGGGAGCTAAAAAGAGGTCAAAGAACTTCTAATGCAAGGGGTGGGGGAGCTAAAAAGAGGTCAAAGAACTTCTAATGCAAGGGGTGGGGAAGCTAAAAAGAGGTCAAAGAACTTCTAATGCAAGGGGTGGGGGAGCTAAAAAGAGGTCAAAGAACTTCTAATGCAAGAGGTGGGGAAGCTAAAAAGAGGTCAAAGAACTTCTAATGCAAGGGGTGTGGGAGCTAAAAAGAGGTCAAAGAACTTCTAATGCAAGGGGTGGGGGAGCTAAAAAGAGGTCAAAGAACTTCTAATGCTAGGGGTGTGGGAGCTAAAAAGAGGTCAAAGAACTTCTAGTGCAAGGGGTTGGGGATAGATGTCGCCAGCGAGGCTTTGGGGAAGGCGCGGCGGCGTCTGTGTTCTTTCTGATGCGTAAACTTAATTAAATACATGTAAAAGCAGGGCATTAAATACGTATTATAAATACTAAACTCTTTCTTATCTTGACAGCACAAATGAAATCTTACAAGTTCCAACATGTAACTAAGCGCTCCCGAAACACGAGTCAACCTTTTACTTCTGCTTGGAGGATATCCTCGCAAGTAAAAGGTAGAAGTACAAGGTAATTCTCTGAAGCAAAAGGTAGAAGTATAAGCAAATCTTTCTTTCCATAATCATCATACAAGGATATCCTTCATTTTTATGAATACCTCCCAATAACTACACAGAATATGCGTCATAAAATCCGTTCTCTTTTATAAACTGATAAACTGAGTTCTATTTCCAACTGAAAATTTAAAACTTTAATTTTGCTACATTAATAATAATAATAATAATAATAATAATAATAATAATATTAATAATAATAATGAAAATAATAATAACAATAATAATAATAATAATAACAATAATAATGACAATTTTAACAATAATAATAATAATAATAATAACAAACCTCAACAACAACAACAACAACATTAATAATAATAATAATAATAATAATAATAATAATAATAATAATAATAATGTGTTTTCAGTAATGTTAGTTTCATTATAGAATTAATAAATCGGTTAATAAATCAAAAGGGGGAATTAAATAAAATAAAAAATCTATAAAAAGTATTCAAAGAATTCGTATTTCTTTTTTTTTTCTTTTGCAGAGGGCAAATTGATAAATTTATCCGATGCCCGAAAAAAAAAATTCCTAACCTCAAATAAAAAATCGAATGGAATACAAAACATAAAAAACCAAATTGAAGTTTACAATACTCACGTACTTCTGAGTGGGTATGTGCATGCGTTTATAATAAAACCTATTTTTCGAAAAACATAAAAAAAATTCAATACCTGCAGATGAACAATAATAAATCTTCTAAATGTGTCGAAAATTGCGAAAAACCTATATACTAATTTCAGTCGAATATTTGCATTCTCAAATAATGTGCGCCGAGCAAAACAATACGTGGATGTTATTGGAACATTACTTTCCCCGCATTCCAGCCATCGTTATTGCGATGATTATTTCGATATAAACAATGCTTAGCAATTAAGTGAATCGAATTTCCACAGATGCGAGACAAGTATGATATAAAAGCTGATGATTTGTTATTGGCTAACGTTATTATTGATTGTGTGCGCAACTTAAAACATGTTTTTTTATTTCATATTTAAGAGGTAATGTAACTTTACATCTCATTGTAATTAGTTTTGAAAATACAGGTCTCATTTACTAACTTGAAGGGCACCAGTTAGTAACTGATATCTAACGTGGTTTTTTTTTTTTTTTTTTTTTTCGTTGTATAATTCAACATAGTTGCACTTATCAACTTTTTCTAAAACGTGACTCGAGTTTGCTTATCATTGAAAGCGTTTTTATTCTCGATTTTTAGAATCAACCAATTCATGATATAATTATATTTATCAAAATAACATCCTTAGAATTATAAACTTCGCATATTTCATATTATCGTTATATCAAAAGCTTTTTTTTTTTAAACCTTTCCATCGATTCTAAAAGAAGATGGATGTGGCAGAGATGAGAATGTTGAAGAGATAAGATACGGAATGAGGTAATTAGGGGTACCACAGGAGTTAAAAAACTATCAGATAAGATCCAAGAAAGTCACATTTAGCTCTCAACTCCACTGCGTATTTGTACTTCGATGTATTTTCTTCAAAATCTAATGGATTTGTCCTTGGGTCACACCTGACAAGTCCACCAAGTTTCGTTGAAATTGGTTCAGTAGTTTTTGCAAAATGTTCTCAAAACAAAAAATACACTAACTAAATATTTGCCACTTACTTAACACTGATAATTTTCAAAGTACTTCTGCGTACTTGTACTTTGATGTACTTTATCCAAAATCTTACATTTTCACCCTTTGGTTATACACAACTTGATTATCAAGTTTGATCAAAATCAGTACAGTAGTTTTTGTGTACAGTTGCTCACACACAAACTAACCTATAAACTAACAACCAGACAAGGGTAAGTGTATATACCCTTCGCACAATCTTCGATTTTGGAGAGAAAAAAAAAACTAATAACCAACGCACTTAAAACCCAAATTCCACATATCCTACATTTAAAAATAAGAACTCGATTCTTGAAAACACGCACTTAGTTCTTGAAAATACGCTATCAATTCTTGGAAATACGCACTCAATTCTTGGAAATACGCTATCAATTCTTGAAAATACGCTATCAATTCTTGAAAACACCCACTCAATTCTTGAAAATACGCTATAAATTCTTGAAAACACCCACTCAATTCTTGAAAATCCGCACTCAATTCTTGAATATACACACTCAACTCAATTCTTGAAAATACGCACTCAGTTCTTCAAAATACACAATCAATTCTTGAAAATAAGTACTTAATTCTTAAAAATAATATTCAATTCTTGAAAATACGCATTTTACAAGTATACATTAGGAAGTTGCAAACGAGCCGCTTTTTCTGTGTTGGAGGAGTCCAAAGGTAGACACAATATTATACCTAACCGTCATCTTACAAGATTCGGTGCTAACAGAAGTCCAGCTTGATCTAAAGTTCCAAACCGACCGCCACTCCCTTTACGCTTCTAACCATACTATTTGCGGCAGAAAAAATTGTCATTGTAACAGGCACGAACGATAATTCAAACTCTTATGACAATCTATATATTTATTTTCTTTTTTGAAGTTATTATAGTTTATATATGGAAGATCAAATTTAATGTTATTACTGTTCATAAAATATTTTATTTCAATTGTTCATTAGTTCTCTCTTAGTTTATTTATTACCTTGTTTCCTTTCCTCATTGAGCTATTTTTCCCTGTTGGAACCCTTGGGCTTATAGAAACCCGCTTTCCCAACTAGGATTGAATATTTGCTAATAACAAAGTAATAATAATAATAATAATAATAATAATAATATAGTGTATATTATATATATATATATATGTGTGTGTATGTGTATATGCACACACACGTGTACATATATATATACACATATATATAATACATATATATATATATATATATATATATATATATATATATATATATATATAAACATCGACCCCACATAAAAGTGGGAAAAGATGCAGACAAAGAAGATATATATATATATATATATATATATATATATATATATATATATATATATATATATATATATATATATATATAGACATCGACCCCACATAAAAGTGGGAAAAGATGCAGACAAAGAAGATATATATATATATATATATATATATATATATATATATATATATAAATATATATATATATATATATATATATATATATATATATATATATATAGATAGATAGATAGATATTTATAGATAAATATAAATATGTATTATATATATATATATATATATATAGATAGATAGATAAATATATATAGATATATATAAATATGTATTATATATATATATATATATATATATATATATATATATATATATATATATACACACACACACACACACATATATATATATATATATATATATATATATATATATATACAATATATTTAAATACACATATATACATTTATATATACATATTTATAGCTTATAATGTCAAAATTTCTCTCGAATTCTTGTGAATTCACACCAACCAACCTGTGATAATTATAGATTCTTTTCGTATCAATGTCTGAATTAAGCCCCTGCTATACCTGTCTAATTCTTGAGGTCTTGATGATATTCTATATTATAATGTAAAACTAGACTATAAAAAGAAAGTAAATTATTGTTGCGAGATAATATAAAAACTACATAAGGCTAATTTCATGGTCAAACGTTTAACTCCAAATTAAGACAGTTAATTTTCCAATCAATAATATGTTTAGCATGGTATTAAAAGTACTTTATATTATATTTTCATTCGCCCCCTTTTATTTTCATCTGTTGTAATTCAAATCCTTAAAAAGTTAGCTATCTTTTATTTGACGATATGTCATTTAATGATAATTTATGTCATTTATTATCACGTCAAGCTAATTCCGTAGCGTGTATCTGCCCGTTCTCATTACCAAAGGTAAGACGTAATGGCCACCTTCATTCAAACGTCGATTCCGGAGGCATGTAATAACTATATGAACTTGTAATGCGACGTTCGTAGATGTTAATAAGTGTAATATATTGTCAAATGAGGTCACATCATTATCAAAAAGAAAAAAAAAATGAGAGAGAGAGAGAGAGAGAGAGAGAGAGAGAGAGAGAGAGAGAGAGAGAGAGAGAGAGAGAGAGAGAGAGAGAGAGAGAGAGAGAGAGCCAACTTTTTGTTTAAGGGTTCAAATTACAATTAAGGAAAATAAAAGGAGACGAATGAAAATCTAATATAAAGTATTTTTAATATCATCCTAAACAACTTATTTGTTGGAAAATTCACTGTTGTAATATTGATCTGAACGTTTGACCATGAAATTAGCCTTATCTAATATTCATATCTTCCAGCAATATTCGACTGTCTTAAAAAAAAAAAAAAAAAAAAAAGGATGGGCATAAAATTGTATCCACTTTGACCTGTAACGTTCACATATACAAAGACAAATTTCTTTCCCAATCGATTAGGGTGACCGTAAGAATGCCGAACACTAATGTTAGTGACAGCGTGTGCTGGACTTAGTTATCAAATTGCCATTAAGCATATTTGCCTCGTAATTTTCCAATAATGCTGTATAACGTCGGTGGGAACAATTTGGATTAGATTGGTCATAATAATTTTTTTTGATTATTGCTAACGATGGGAAAACTGTCATAATAAAAAATTTACAAATTACTTTTAAAAGTTTAGTCATTGTTTTTTTTTTTTTTCTTCTCTGGAAACTTTCAGTTTAAGTTTGTCAACTTTATAATTGGAAATCTAGGCAAAGAGTGGGAGCACACACTTTTTGAAAAAGGTCAAGGGACTGGGAAGATAGTTGGATGATTAAATTGTATAAACAAAAATGAGACCCGTTAAACTGGTAAAAGCAGATGAATAAAGCTTTATGGGTCTGCATTCAAAATGATAGAAAGAATAGAGGGAAGGTTGATCGTGTTGATGGATAAACATGAACAGCAGTTTTTGTTTTTAAAAGGTAAGTGCACATTGGATGCTATTGTCCTAATCCCTGTATGCAAAATATGTGCTTTATACGTCAAGGGTAATGACCCTGGAATCATAAAGTGGTGTGTTTGACGGTATATTTCCATCACAGAGGAGAATTCCACAAAACCTAACAATTCAGCATGTTGATAGAGAAAGATTGCATCTTGCTTGCGAGGGTTAGTCAGTACCATTTGAGCGATCATTAGACAAGGTACTCACCTCAGAGTATCGGCTCTACATAGTGTATTCACGAACCTTTTTGTAATAAAGTGAAAAATACCATGTTCCGATGCCTCATTATCCGTTGACATGGGACACTATTTTTTTTAGCAATACAAGGCCAAGAGATTTATATGGAAGGAAAAAGACAAGTTTACGTGTGTTTTATGGATCTTGTAAAGGCGTATGATAAGGTATCTAGAAGGCTAGGCTAATGGCGTTTGAAAAAGAGATGAGTAAGAGAAATCGATAAGGTTTGTGAAGACGTATGAAGGGAGAAGAACCATTAAAGGTTTAAAGACCGCTCTGTACCATGGTCTTCCACTGTCTTGGGGTAGAGTCCTCTTGTTTGAGGGTACACTCATGCACACTATTCTATTATATTTCTCTTCCTCTTGTGTCTTTTAAGTTTTTATAGTTTATATATGAAAGATCTATTTTAATTTCGTCACTGTTCCTAAAATATTTTATTTTAGGTTCATTACTTCTCTTGTAGTTTAATTATTTCCTTGTTTCCTTTCCTAAGTGGGCTATTTTTCCTGCTGGAGACCTTAGGCTTATAGCATACTGCTTTTATAATTAGGGTTGTAGCTGAGCTAATAATAATAATAATAATAATAATAATAATAATAATAATAATAATAATAATAAAAATAATAATAATAATACCAAGACTTTTTTCGATGAGGTAGAGGAACAAGGCATGAAACGACTTTCGAGAATTGATGGTCTAATACACTTATTCATGATATCACTTTCGCTAACTATTCTAAAAACTTACTTCAATGTATATTACAGTCGCTTAATTATGCAGCATAACTGGAAAGGTGTGATCAAATAATATTTACGTTTTACAGGACTGGTTCAGTCCATGATTATTCAAATGGGTGGATAGAAGTAAGGGTTATGTCGGCTAATTGTTGATTAAATTAAAATATGATTTTCAAATTTCACTGGACTTATACGCAGGCGCTATCTTTTGACCATAGTCAGAAGTATTTAAGATAATAAGCTGAATAAAGTATACACCTTTCGAGGCAAATTAACAAGTCATGTGACAGTAATGTAAAAGTAATAACATTAAATTCCGAGAATATGGAAAGTTAGCTAGAACAAAATCAAGTCCATATCCTTCAGCTGTATATTGAATTTTTTTTTTTTATTTATGATGTACATTAGCGACATATGTTCACTTTTATTACCCTTACCTTTATTTTTATTATTATTATTACAAGCTAGGCTATAGCCCTAGTTGGAAAAGCAGGATGCTATAAGGCCAAGGTCCCCAACAAGGAAAAATAGCCCAGTGAGGAAAAGAAACAAGGAAAGAAATAAACTACTAGAGAAGAATAACAAATCAAAATAAAAAAATTCAATAACAGTAACAACATTAAATTAGATCCTTCACATATCTATAAAAACTTCAAAAAACAAGAGGAAGAGAAATAATATACAATAGAGTGCCCGAGCGTACCCTCAAGCAATAGAACTCAAATTCAAGCCAGTGGAAAGCCATGGTACACAGGCTATGGCCCTACCCACGACTAGAGAACAATGGTTTGGTTATAAAGACATATATGATAAAGGGCATACGAACGGCAAATATCGTATTTATCAAAAACAATGAATGTGTCAAATTACCTATAGTATTTTTTCTGTATTACAGAAATCATCTGCCGGTAATGAAAAATGAAATAGAAATGTAGAGCAACATAATGTACCCAATATACTAAAAGTAAATAGGATGGAATAAAATAGTTTTTGACGGATGTGTACACTAGTTTTCATTATACCATAACATACAATATATTCTATTTCATGTATAATCAATATCATACATAAATATATACATATATACATGATCATTTGTTACATATCTAAATATTTAAACTATATTTATATAGATATATATACATATATACATAAATACATACATATATATATATATATATATATATATATATATATATATATATATACTTATAGTCAATTTTACCAGATATTCAGTTACATTTAATATCCACAACAACTTCTGGACTTGGTCACTCTTATTATCTCGTATTAACTTGTCCCTACTGAGCTTTGCCTAAGTTTGGAGTAAATGGGGGGAAGCACCCACTTCCTTTTCAAAAAAAAAAAAGAGGCAGGGGCGCCTCTAAAACAAGCAAAGAAATCCTTGTTTATTATTATCCATAACCCACATCCTATCCAAAAACCACCCACAAACAAAAGTTGCAGAGCATCCTATAACCAAAATCCCCTACTACCTAAAATCCCAACCAAACACTTGCGGGCTGCAAGTGTGCAAGAGCCCGTGCCTGGCCAGAAAAAAAAAAAATGGGGGGAAGAGCTTTCCCCAACCGTGACCGGTTTCGGCCTAACTCACGCGAGGTTAAAGTGACGACGATCAGCCATTAAACTACACGAGATGTTACATGATATGAAAATGAGAATCTTCAAGGAGAGATTATACACTGATGACGGTTCGAAGGCCTGACAACAGAGGGTTGTTAGCAGAGGGTTGGCGTGTCTGTCTTGTGAAAACCAAGTGATATTGAAATTAGCAGGAAATGTTAGCGTAGCTTGTAATTAGGCCTAACAAGCTGAGAGGCAATCAAAGTAGTTAATGTCTGTATAATAATACCTTCTATAAAAATGTATAGCTAGTAAAATGCAGAACAATTATCCATCGCCTAACCAGTGATTAATGTCACTTAGGGTTGTAGTGGCCTATTGGAAAAGTCCTTAACTGGAGATCGCCAGACTGGAGTTCAAGTGCCGCTTAAACGCATTAGTTTCTTTAGTGTCTGCAACCTCGACATACTTGTAAGTTATGGATGGGGCTTTTGGGGAGCCTATAAGTCTACCTGCCGAGTCATCAGCAGCCAGTGCTGGACCTCTCTGGTCCTAGTTTAGGTGGAGAGGGGGCTTTGACGTTGTTCATATGTATATATGGTTAGTCTCTAGGGCATTATCCTGCTCGTTAGGCTAATGTCACTGTCCTTTGCCTCTGACATTCATGAGTGGCCTTTAAACCCATCTCTCTCTCTCTCTCTCTCTCTCTCTCTCTCTCTCTCTCTCTCTCTCTCTCTCTCTCTCTCTCTCTCTCTCTCTCTCTTATATATATATATATATATATATATATATATATATATATATATATATATATATATATATATATACAGAATGAAGGTACCTAGAAATAATCTTCAAGACTACGTTACGTCCTTAAGGTCAGGAGTTCATATCTCAACCCCCTCTTAAATTACTGTACTTAGAGATGGCATGAGCGAATTGAAAATTAAAATATTATATAAAAATGAAATTCAAATTAAGGATTATTCCTAAGGCCCAAATTTTCCCCTTAGAATATCACGTGATAGGCCTAAGTCACAGGTACATTTGACATAACTAATGAATAAGTTCCCAAAGTCAGACGAGTTGCTAAACTTCGAGCGAGAAAATTTAAAGGCTGTAAAGAGGGTGAAAATGGTCTGTCGAAGAGAATGGGTAATAAACGAGGAAAAGTGAGCCGAGAAGAAGACCGTAGGAGAGAGAGAGAGAGAGAGAGAGAGAGAGAGAGAGAGAGAGAGATTTGGGTTTTGAGAGAAAAAAAATGGGAAAATAAATGAGGAGAGAGGGAGGGGTCACAAGAGAAGAAAATTGGGAAAATCAGAGAGAGAGAGAGAGAGAGAGAGAGAGAGAGAGAGAGAGAGAGAGAGAGAGAGAGAGAGAGAGAGAGAGTGTGTTTTTAAGACGAGAGAGGGGGGGTTACAAGAGAAGATAATTGGGAAAACCACTGAGAGAGAGAGAGAGAGAGAGAGAGAGAGAGAGAGAGGGTTACAAGAGAAGAAAATTGGGAAAACCACTGAGGGGGGAGAGAGAGAAAGAAAAATGACTGAGGAGTGTTCTTTAAGAGAGAGAGAGAGAGAGATAGAGGTGGGGGGGTTACGAGAGAAGAAAATTGAGGAAATCATTGAGCCGAGTTAGACAGAGAAATAGAATAAAAGAGGAAGAAGGAAAACACCGAGGGACAGAGGGTGTGGAGGAAATGAAGAAAGGGAAAGAAGGGCAAAGAACGAACGATCAAGTGAGAAAATTTCCTCCTTAGTACATATTCGGACGCACGTACTTCATTATGACGCCTAACTTGAGAAAACATCAACAAAGTTTCCGTGATGAAGTATTTACCAGCAAAATTATGGCTAACTACAAGGCTTGTTGATGTCTCCCCCTACCCCCTCCTCTTCCCTTGCGACGCTCCAGGGCCTTACACAATGCCCTCTCCACCCCCGGCCCCCCTTCTTTGGAAGAATATATTAGTCTGAGTTTATTAGTTTTTGGCTCCTCCTCTTCTATTCCCGATTCCTTCCTATTTTCGATTCTTATGTTCTATTTTATTAATAGAGCTACCATGATGTTTATGAATATTTTATTGGATAAATTCAAAATGAGAATGCTAATTGGTAAATAGTTTAAAAAATACTCAAAGCAGGTTGATTGAAAGTCTCTCTCTCTCTCTCTCCTCTCTCTCTCTCTCTCTCTCTCTCTCTCTCTCTCTCTCTCTCTCTCTCTTACGATTATTGATTATTCTTTATGACATCCATGAGTAATGGCAGCAACAAAGTTACCAGGTGTCACGCAAAACGCCTATTAGTCAACCATGTCAGGTAATTATTTTACAAAGGGCCAACCCTGAAAAAAAATGTCCATGTTAAATATAATGTGAATTTGCACAGGTCTTGTAGACTCGATTTTTTTGTACGGAGAATATCTTTAAAAGATTATAGACAAACATTATCATTATCGCCGAGAGACTTAATCATATTTGGTCATTGTGTGTATCTTTTGGGCGTGGCAATATACGAATGATAAAGAAGACCTAATAAATTGTAATTGCCGTTGATAAACATTGAAAACAGAGTGAATTATCCTGAGGAAACATTTTGTATACGTACAGAGGCATAACCATGACAAAAATCTTCCCTTTCAGGTAAATAGAATTAAAGATATGTCAAGATGAGAATAGCCAATGAACGATACAAAAATCAATATAATAATTTCGGAAAATCTACTTTAAAAATGATTACTTCATACATTAATGGAGAAAAACTCATTTCAACAGAACTACGTGTTACTGAATCCATTATTACCTATTGGCAATTGTTAAGTTATATTATTATGATTATTATATTCTTGTTATACTGCATTTGGTTGTGTTTAATATGAATCGACCACTTCCACTCTTCCAGTATCTTTAGAAACATTCACTACTTTGTGTTCTGGTTTCCATTACTCTAGTCCACATTTCCTCGCAACATTTTATTGAAAAAAAAAAATAAAAAAAATTCTGCTATTTCCCCTCACCGTCCATAGTAAGTCATCATCGTCTGCAATCAGCAAACTGTACCACTTTCCATTCACAGTCCATTTTCTTACCCCAAAAGCTTTCAACCAGGAACCTCTGTCGTTTATGTTCTATCACAGACCCAATTCATAGAAATGTTAAAAAATCATGAAGATATGACAGATCCTTGTATCACCCTTCTTTCCACAACAAATCAGCTATTCTCCTTCCTACATACATTGTCAAAGCAAGGCACATCACCTCTGTAAATGTTGTCACGGTTTCTTCTTCCATACATTGTCAAAACCAAGCACCTTACCTCTGTAAATTCTGTCATGGTCTCTCCTTCGATACATTGTCAAAGCCATACACATTACCTCTGTAAATTTTACCATGGTTTCTTCTTCCATACATTGTCAAAGCCATACAAAGTACCTCTATAAATTCTGTCATGGTTTCTTCTTCCATACATTGTCAAAACCAAGCACCTTACCTCTGTAAATTCTGTCATGGTCTCTTCTTCGATACATTGTCAAAGCCATACACATTATCTCTGTAAACTTTGTCATGGTTTCTTCTTCCATAGATTGTCAAAGCCATACACAGTACCTCTATAAATTCTGTCATGGTTTCTTCTTCCATACATTGTCAAAGCCATGCACATTACCTCTGTAAATACTGTCATGGTTTCTTCTACCATACATTGTCAAAGCCAGGCATATTACTTCCGTAAATTCTGTCATGGTTTTTCTTAAGTACAGGTATGCAATATCCACCTTGAGACAAATGGCGAGCCACGGAATAGAAAGAAGATAGCAGGATACAGGGGAAAGATTATAAAAAAAAAGAACTTCAATCATCTGTGAAAGCAAAGGTAGAAGCATTTGAAGGTATTGTTGGATGTACAAATACAAAATGGATGTGAAAAAAGACAACTGTTGGTGTAGTATGTGGCGTAAGAATGATTTATACGGTGAAAATAGTGAAGAGAAATAGACGTGGTAAGAAGGTTAGCATTATCAAAGGGATGAATGACAGAATTTTGAGATAGTTAAGTCATGCAGAAAGAATTGAAGACAATAGACTAGAGAAAATAGTGTATAATTAATAACAGCTAGGAAGTAGAAGGATAGGTCTAAAAATGGTTGGGTATAAAGCGTCAAAGTAAATGCAAGAGTGCGTGCCTTATGGGCGATTTGAGAAGTGTGTACATGGAGGTTCGGCATGCCGCTAGTAATACTTCTGCCTAGGAAGTTTTTACTGCACAATTGAAGGACGTATATGGCTGTAACTGTTATGTTTTTATTTATCTCTGACGCTACATACTGTTACGGGAATTAGCTTAATGTCGGACTGTGGTTCGAGTCCCGCTCAAGCTCGATAGTTTCTTGTAGTGCCTGCAACCTCATCATCCTTGTGAACTAAGGATGGGGGGTTTGGGGAAGCATGTAGGTCTACCAGTGAAGTCATCCCCAGCCATTGCCTAGCCCTTCCTGGTCCTAGCTTGGCTGGAGAGGGGGCTTGGGCACTGATCATATGTATATGTGGTCAGTCTCTATAGCATTGTCCTGCTAGCTAGGGCATTGACACTGTCCCTTGCCTCTGCCATTCATGACTGGCCTTTAAACCTTTAAACTATCCAAAAGAACATATATCCACTAAGATCAACCCTATACGGTCATTGATTAACATGCAGGGCAAACTCCTACTGAAAGTCCATATAAAAATATTCATAACGGAAAATAAAGTCAGTCCATATTTGATATCTAAAAGACAATCGAAGAAAATCAATCAGCATCCAAACAAAAAATACCAGCCAAAAGACAGTTAACACATATAATGCTACACTCAACCAGTTCCTTCAAAAGACGAGTGAAGAACATACAAAATACATGACAATCATCTTACATTCGACCTCTTTCAATACAACACCACATACGATTTTTTTAAAACGATAGAAGAACTCGCAGGATAAAACATAAAAAAGAACGAAGGGCTCCCGCTGACCCCTGTAAAAATGCAAGCGAATAAAATATGTCCTACAACAGAATCGATTCAAAGTCATCACCTTTAAACAAAGGAGAAGTAATGAAAACAGGCTCAAAGCTTTCGAATTCAATATAGAATAAAAATAAAATCTAGTTAAGCGATGAGCAAATAGAAAAAGGAAAAGACATCCAACTGGCTCTCAATCTCTTATAAAAAGAATACAGAAAAAAATTCAATAAATAACAAATACCAAGAAAAAAAAATCAAGCCCACAGTCGACCTCCCTCAAATAAAAACGCAGAACAAAACAATTTAAAATTAAACCTCCACAACTGACATCTTTCACGTCGGGAAAGGTCTGGTTCATGTCCTGTACATAATTGAGGTCCAGTGGGCAGACCCCTCTTATTTCATTTAATCCTTAAATTACGTATTAATGGCCCATACGTCAATCAGACTTAATGATAGCGAGGCTTCCCGGGAATGAGGAAGTCTTGAAAACTTTGATGAAGTCATAGATACAGATTATCTTTTTTTAGTAAAAACGGTGCATAATCTTTTAAGCGATGATGATGATGATGATAATAATAATAATAATAATAATTTGATTGAAAATAATGGCTGCCTCAGTGGCATTAATTTTATAAGACATCTTTTGTATCGATCTAATCTTCTTTTCAACAGCACTGTAATTTGTCAGCAAATGTGCTACGCCCCATTCTTAAAAAGGTTAAATATTTATCAGTACATGAATGAGCTATTTACCTTAAAAAATTTATATTTAAACATAAGTTTATGTACGAAGTCCAGGGGCGTTCAAAGGTTCGGTGATCGATCTTTGTTCGTCGTTTTCAGGGATGAGGTCTAGTTGCAACGCGTTTCAAGCGGCCAGGTACGTCTGCTCATCATCAGCCTTGAAGTTAAAACTGAAAAAAATGAACACCACAAGGCTATATTTATATGAATCCAGGTAGGTCTTCATTCCGGCTGCGAATTCTCATAGATTGAGAATGGCCTGCGGGCAGAGATTGTAGCTGTACCAGGAGGCATGGTCAGGTTCAAGCGATGAGCAAGGCGATCGGGTTGTGGGATTCTCACATGTGTGAGATTACCGGTTAGAGGAATGTGCTCTCCAATTGGCCATAGTGCTCATTGCAATAACAGCCATTCCAAGAAAACTGCTGCTCCACTTATTGGTGCTGTCTGTGTTGATGTTGTAATTGGTATGGCTGATCATCTTCGGGGGGAGGGGGGTTCTACTTTGGCAGTTAGGTAGAAGAAATATTTCCTAAGTTGTGTTCAAGATAGGTTTCTCCTTCTGGATCAGTAGGGCCTCCCTGCTGTAAGGGACACTGCCAATGATTTTGGTATTTGTTACAATGTGTTCTCACAAAATGGAATTATTGTGGGTTTGATGGCAATGTGCTTTAATGGCACCTTGCTGTACGTAATATGAGAGGCGTTTAGAGAGCTGCATGGTGATCATCTCGATGCAGCTGTCTGGACATCCTCGCATGGGGAATTGGTATCGGTAAACAACATATGTTCTCTTCAGACTATCATGCAAGGGAGGGGTTGAGTTATTTTTCATGATCAAAGTCTTGGTTTTGGCATTCTGGTAATAGATCTCAAAGTTAAGCTCCGTGATATCTCATACAGGGAAGATGTTCCATATGATGTCCTTAATGGCTTTTTCATCTTGTTAGTAATTGAGGACCATGATTCCTTTATAGTAAATATCCATCTTTATGTCGCACTGTTTCTCCTAATACCAGGTGTCAGAGGCTTCTAGATCTTTCAATTGACCTGCCTGTTGGGATACCCATTGTTCACAAGAAACTATGATATACGATCCAATTCATCCTGGGTAGACTTCCAAGGCAAAGTCCAAGGTTCGTTGGTTTATTGTAGACGTACATACGGAACAAAGTTGCAGTGATTTCAACCACAACATCCCAGAAGGGGAGTTGTCCGTTGTGGCTGTGTTCCAACGTAAAATCCAAGGAGCTGCACTCCTCAAAGGAGTTCCTTAATGTCCCGGGAAGAAGTTACCTTAAGGAAGGTGTCATCAATCTATCTCACGTATACGTCAGGTTAGCATATATGCGAGGAAACTCGTCCTTCTACTACTCGCATGTAGAAATTTGCAAAAAGGACTCCTAGTGGTGATCTCATGGCAGCTCTGTCCTTTTGAGTATATATATATATGCCCTGAGAGCTGAGAACGGGGCCTTCTTTGTGCATATCTTTAGAAGTGTACAGATGTCATCTTCTAGGAGATTCAGGGGGGGGGGGGTGTAGCTGGGTCCCTGTACACACGACCTAATCACCTAGCTTATCGCTCGACCCAGATCATGCCTCCCAGCACAGATACAGTCTCTGACCATGGGGCATTCCCAACTGATGAGAATTCTCCATCCGGATTAAGACGGAAGTATGGAACAGTTTCGGTAGTTTCAACCAGGAGATCTAGGAAGGGGAGTCGTCTGTTGCGGCTGTGTTCCAGCGTAAAGTGCAAGGAGCTGAACTCCTCAACGGTGCCATGGAGTTCCCTAATGTCCCGGGAGGAAGTTTCCTTACTGAAGGTGTCATCAATGTATGTCACCTATACGTCAGGTCGGCGTATACGCGAGGAAACTCGTTCTTCTACTACTACCATGTAGAAATTCGTGAAAAGGACTCCCAGTAGTGATCCCATGGCAACGCCATCCTTTTGAGTATATACAGTATATGTCAACGGCGGGTCGTGAAGGGGACCTTCTTTTCACATATTCCCAAGAGTGTACGGTGGGTATCTTTTGGCACATTCAGGGAAGGTGTAGCTAGGTCCCTGTACACGCGACCCGATCCCCTGGCTCATCACTCAGCCCAGAGCATGCCTCCCAGCACAGCTACAACCTCTGCTCATGGGGCATTCCTAAATAGTGAGAATTTGCCGCCTGGATTAAAACGAACGTATGGAACACAGTTTCGGTGGTTTCAACCAGGACATCCACGAAGTGGAGTCGTCCGCTGTGGCTGTGTTCCAGCGTAATGTATAGGGAGTGCTCAAAGGTGCCACCTCAAAATGAATGACTGAAAAACAGCAATATGTTCCATGGTTTCTCGGGTTTGATTAATCGAAAGAAAGCATTTGTAGAAGCCACAGCAATAGGAAGGAAACAGAAGCCTTTACGTTTCTCAGTGACGAAAGGGGAGCATTGATTAAGTCATTTCTGATGTATGCTCGGTGTATCATTTAGATCATTCTTAATAACTTGACACCAGCTATTAAAATTCCCGTACATGTTCAAGACTTCGATTCTTTTGATATATTCATGGCTCTCCATTGTGTTAATTCGGTCTTGGGTATAATCTTGTTTTCGTTATGAATTATGTCAGATTCTGCCGTACACCTAGGACAAGCATCGGTTAGTTGCTGGAGGCATTGCAATATTCATTGTTGTCAGTTGCAGCAACTGTGTATATCTCAAAGAAATACGGTGAAAGAGTGCCACCTTCATTGAAGTCTGTTGGAGGAGCGGAAGTTTATGATGAAAAATTACTCCGATTGATACAATTGTTCCGACAAGAATCAGAAATAAATATATGATTAAATTTCAAGGTGTATCTTTCATGATGCTTTAGAAACAGTTTCAAATGCTTTACTTGTCTGGTAGTATACATTATAAATAAATAAGAAAACAGGAGAAATTGCCGATATGTAAAAGTTCAGCAAATATTTTTAGGAAATTGATGTAGGTGTCAAATGATACCTTAGAACAGATTCAAACATCTCTAATGACATTGTAAGTTATTGTAATTTGGCCATAGTTAATAGTGTGTGCTATATATTTTGAAATGTTTTATCAAAATTTATGATATTAATTGAACTAAGCGCAGGATTTCAGTAAACACACTAAGTAAAACAGCAAAATGAAAGACATAACTGGTGTAATACGATCACTGAAATCATCGAATTTCATCAGTAAGGATGATATTGCTTCCCTTAAGGGAAGAGAGCTAAAATCATGGCCTCTTTAATCTTATATTCTTGTAACGGCCTCATTTTCAAGTGCTTCCCCAAATCTTTGAGATGTTTGGTCTTTGAATTTATTATTTTAATTTTTTTTTCTTTTTTGTCCGAAACATATATGACAGTATACAACGAATTCAAGCAAACATTGAGATGACGTTGTAATTGTATTTATTTACGTATAGGAGGAGAAGCGTAATTTGAAGTGAGATTTGGATAGGAGCATACTAGCTTACTATTAAATTGTTTTAAGAGATGAGCAGTAAAAATCATTAAATGTGTAAAAATGATCATTCAATGCCAATCAGTGTTTGTGTAACTCACCCAGGATATTAAACAGTAATTATCACGGTATTAACATCGCCTACGGTCAAGTGAAGGTCAAATAAATTGCAGTTCCAAGCAGAAATGATTTGCGGCAATAGTGAAGTACCATAGGAACGATAAGCTCATTTTTAAGCTGCACTTGGTTCCTTACCCGTCTCTGCCAAGGTTTCAAAAGACCTTTCGATAATTCGAGAATCGAACCACACATGGTAAGATGACACACGCAAAGGTGAGATTCTTGTTCCACAATGAAGACTTTGAAATTTCGTAGAGCATGTTTTAGAGAAGAACATTTCGTTTGAGACGAATAACACCCCATGATATGGATTCTTATAAATCAAGAATTTCCTACGATGAATTGATTACTGGGGTTTAAAGGTTTAAAAGCCGCTCACGAATGGCAGGGGCAAGGGACAGTGACATTGCCCTATTGAGTAGGACATTGCCCTAGAGACTGACCATATTACATATGATCAGCAGCCAAGCCCGTTCTCACTCAAAGCTAGGACCAAGGAGGGTTAGGCAACGGCTGCTGATGACTCAGCAGATAGACCTATTAGCTCCCTCAAAACCACCCATCCTTAGCTCATAAGGATGGCAAGGTTGCAGCGACCAAAGAAACTAACGAGTTTGAGAGGGACTCGAACCCCAGTCTGGCGTTCACCAATCAGGGACGTTACCACATCGGCCACCACAACCTTAAGAGGGGGTAATGGTGGTATGGTATTTGAGGTTAAGGGTGGTCTAATAGTTCATCTAATGGATGATAGGTTGTTATTCCTTGGGGGTATTGGTTACAAAAGAGATGGCATTCTTGAAACCATTTTGTTGTTCACAGAAATTCTAGCCTTCAATGCCATCAAGATACTAGAAGAGGCAGGCTGATCAGTTTCGACAACCATATAGATGATCTTAGAATGTAAGAGAAGGTAGGAGCCTGTTAGATCCTCAATTTTGTATAGTATGTCACCCAGGATACTGCAAAATGCAAACTGTATATAACAGACATATATTTCCATGCGTCTGGCAAGGTGTTTCCTGATAATTATCTTGATGTCTTTAGAGCGTTTCTTTTCATATCTGTCATCCCTCTCATTATGGTCATCATTCACTGAGGGCTGAAGACTAGGTTCATATTTTGAACATCTCATATTTGATATTTTACCCAAAAACCGATAAATCGGTTGGAACTTTTGACCGGGGAAACGTCTGTCTATATACGAACATAACTTGACAACAAAACGTTTACCCGATTGAGTGGTTTAAAGAATTGATATAAAAATTTTAACCGGTTGTCGCCGGTCGCTTGCTTTTGACATTACCCATAGTCATGGCGAGGAGTAGCAGATTTACTTTGAGAGAGAGAAATGTATCATATTATCGGTACCTAATCAAATTTTTTATCAGTTTATTTTGATCAGTCAGTTTTTATCAGTCAATAGTCAATACTCATAGGACTTGAGGTGTTAGGATAGAGGAGGCATGATATCCGAGGTAAGATGTAAAACCTACAAGGTAAAGGGTGAAAGGTAAGAGGTAAAAGGTAAGAGGTAAAAGGTAAGAGTTACTAGGTTAGAGGTAAAACTTACAAGGTAAAAGGTGAGAGGTAAGAATAAGAGGTACGAGGTAAAAGGTACGAGGTAAAAGGTGAGAGGTAAGAATAAGAGATAAGACGTTAGACGTAGGATGTAAGAGATTGGATCATAAGATGTTAGAGGTAGGATGTAAGAGTTTGGAGGTAATATTAAAGAGGAAGAAGGTAAAATGAAAGAGCTAACGGGTACGAGGTGGAGGTAAACGGTATCTAGGTAAGATGTAGGAGGTAAGAAGTTAGAGTTAAACGTTAACAGGTAGGATGTAAGATGTAAGACTAAAAGGTAAGGGGTACGAGGTAGAGAGTACGGGTTAATTAGAGTTAAAATGTATGAGGTAAAAGTTAAGAGGTAGGATGTTATAAAAGAGGTTCGTTAAAGGAGGGAAAAGATGGTGAATTAGAACTAAAAGGCAGGATGAAAAGTGCAAAAGAATGTAGTAAGATTTAAGAGTGGGAAGAATAAACATTAAACAATGTAGGAAAGTAGGAGGAGGTAAAACATATCAAAGGTTGGCGTGTATGCTATTTTATTATTTAACGTTATAGTTGTAGGTACGTTACCCAGAATTTTTTTGTTTTATGACTATGGGTAATGTCAAAAGCAAGCGACCCGGTTAAAATTTTTATATCAATTCTTTAAACCGCTCAATCGGGTAAACGTTTTGTTGTCAAGTTATGTTCGGATATAGACAGACGTTTCCCCGGTCAAAAGTTCCAACCGATTTATCGGTTTTTGGGTAAAATATAACTTTTTTTACGCAAGCGTATTGATTAACTAGTTTAGAACTAAATGAGACAAGATCTATCATAGTTAAAGGGTAAATAACTTATTATTCAGAAGCTGAGAAATAAACGTTGAAAGTTCGCTTAAAGATGTCAGTTTGATGCCTTTTGAAATTTAACTACGTGACTACAGCCTTCGTGATTGCCGCAAAACATTCCCATATAGCCTAATACACAATTTAAAACATAATCTACAAAACCTGAGGTCGAACAGCTATCTAGCTCATTCAGAAGCTAAGATTATAGAGTTGAAACTTTGCTAAAAAGCGTCTATCCATGACTCTATATCGAACACATGAAAGTTGACGCCATTTTTGCTATTTTTTTTTTTTTGCATATTTCTGACGTCATATTTCACGAACCTTATAAGATAGGGACTTGAAACTTTTAGGATCGTCTAGTTAAATTGAATAGAACTAAATCCTAGAGTTTCAAGCTTATACTATGTCCGGAAAGCACTTTTCTGAAAACCCGGTATTTCTGGTTTACGTAATCGTATATAACAGCACTGGAGGTGTTTTTTCTCCCCGGTCGCGCTTGCCAGCGCTGTGATTATCCTTCCTCCTACAGGAGCCAATGAAGAAGAAGCGTTTAAGGTTGCTTCGGGTGAGGTGGTCATGGGTTCAACTGTCATACCAAGCAGGAATTAGATTGCAAAAAAAAAGGGTTCTCTATCAAGATTTTTATTTATAGTTACTGCAATCCAATTTCCGTGAGAATGGCATGATTTGTAAAATACTTTTAAATCTCTCCCAAGGCCAATACGCTACGAGAAGCTAAAATTAAGGAGATTTTTATTTCTAATTAGATAAGAATCAAAATAAGAACTAATATCATAAAATTTTAGGCTTTGACTAAAGTTCACGAAAGTAGATTACTCGCACACACACGACACACTAAGGATGATATTTTCTCTAAAGGTGAAATCAAGGTCAGAGTATATTCGAAGGCCACAGGGTGAAATGACCTTTCTTTTAACAGGTGGTCTACCTCACTGATTCCCCAGGTACACAGCCCAACCCCGTTGGGATGTTTTACCTGCATACAGCCCTAGATCCGAACCCTCAGGCTCCTCTCGTGGACACCAGAGAGGAAGCTACAGGAGTAGAAGACAGTCTCGCCATCGAGACGGACCTAGGAAAAAGGGGGCTCGGAGAAGGAAAGTACCTAGATTCACCCCCTCACAACGCGGTGGTCCCGGTAGGGGGTAGACTTTACCACTTTCGAGACCATTGGACCTTCGGTCTGTGGGCTCATAGCATAATCTCTAAAGGTTTGAGGTGAAAATGGCCACAAGGTCCTCCTCCTCCACCAGTGACCTTCTCCCAGAAATCCACTCCCATCCTGAAAGAGTACACCACAGGGTTACTCAAGAAGAAGCAATCAAACTTAAAGAAAAACGATAAACCATATCCTCTCCTAAACCATGGCAACCCCAACACCTGTCTCTCTCTCTCTCTCTCTCTCTCTCTCTCTCTCTCTCTCTCTCTCTCTCTCTCTCTCTCTCTCTCTCTCTCTCTCTGAGACAATATGAATAACTTCAGTAATTTATGCCCTCGCTTAAAACCTTTTAATTTCCAGTTCAAGAGGATATCAAAATCATTCGAAACATGGAATGAAAACAAATAACCTTAATTATCACAAACGTTATATTCCTATTCATTGACAATGCTCATTTCAACATTATCATTCTTGCTTTTAAAAAAGGTTTCTTTAAAATATTTTTCATGTTGGGAAATTTTACACACATCGCATACATATTCATCTTATTGCTAATGGTACCCCACTACCAGTTTTCTTCAAGGACACAATATTCATTTTGTTTTTAGATGTCGGGGTTCCTACTATAAATGGATGCAGTTGACATTTTTCAATTTTGCTTCCTAATAATATAACAACTATCGCATAAGGGAAGTATGACTTCAATATAACAATAAAACAAAAAATGGAGCCTTTGTCTATCAGCGGCCAGTTCCTCCCGCCATCAACTAACCTAAAGTTCTCTCTCCAACCTTACCTACAAGCCGTGTCCTTACCAACTTACCTAATAGGGAAGCGGGGGGGTGGGGGGCTAACGGCCCCCAGCAACCCCCCTTACGCTGCCTTATTCTAAGTCCTAATCATACATACAGGTGGCCGCTATCATGCCTACACCCCCAAAAAATTATTAAAACTTACTTTATTACAATGATGCGGGAATTAAAGATGTTATCAAAATAAAAAGATGGTCTTGGGGTAAAATTAATCTCACGCTATTTACACAAGTCACCCTAGGCATCTGGATTGAGCGTGAAGTGTAACGAGAATATTATCTGAGCTTCTAAAAAAAGACATTAATATCTAATCTAAATTGCCACAATAGTAAGAGTAGGTTACTCTTCCATGCAAGAAAGCCACAGGCTATTGCGTGACCTATCTTGATTCGAGCAGATATGCCCAAGGTTAAGTCTTTTTTCTCGTTTATAAGGAAAGGGATTTTATCTTATAATTTTTTTTATGAACGCTATTTAGAATTATATTTTCATTGATTACGCGGAGAGAGAGAGAGAGAGAGAGAGAGAGAGAGAGAGAGAGAGAGAGAGAGAGAGAGAGAGAGAGAGATCTTTATCTCGTTTAGAAGGAAAGGGATTTTATCTTATAATTTTTTACAAACTATTTAGAATTAAATTTTCATTGATTACGCACAGAGAGAGAGAGAGAGAGAGAGAGAGAGAGAGAGAGAGAGAGAGAGAGAGAGAGAGAGAGAGAGAGAGAGAGATGGAAGCGTATGAAAACTCTATAGGATTATTTAGAGGAAAAACAAAAATGAATATCAATATGAATTTTCAATTTCTATTCTCCTGTTTGTAATCATTGTACACAAAAATATATACAATGCTATAAGTACCATAAAATTGCAAAATTAATTAATCTAAACCTTAGCTAGACTGATTTTACAAAAGTCACATGTGATAATTAAATATATCAAATAATTATAAATGGTCATGGTAATATAAACTGATGGAGACTTTGGGATAGTTTATTTTTTCTTGAATGCAGAAATACAGTATTGAAAACCATAATGGGGTTTGCTGACGCTGTGCATTATAACGATTATCAATAATTTGATTGCATAAAATACAGCCGAAAAAGCTTGATTATAGTTATAGTTATTATGTTATATATATATATATATATATATATATATATATATATATATATATATATATATATATATATATATATATATATACTGTATATATATATACTGTGTATATATATATATATATATATATATGTATATGTATATATATATATATATATATATATAAAGCTACAAAGTTTGATATATATATATATATATATATATATATATATATATATATATATATATATATATAAAGCTACAAAGTTTGATATATATATTGATATATATAAATGTATATATATATATATATATATATATATATACACAGTATATATATATATATATAAAGCTACAAAGTTTGACGTGACGCAGGCTCACAGGTGTGTGTGTGTGTGTGTGTGTGTGTGTCTCTGTCACGTGAAACTTATGTGCCAGTGTGTCCGGGGCCCATAATGCTTGGCCATTTCTGTTCCAATGAAACATTTCAAAGCGACAATATTTTGCGACTGGGAGGAGGAGGGGGAGGGAGGTAGGAAGGTAGGAGAGGGGCATAGGAGCAGTAGGGAGATGGGATGGGCGTTTGTGGGTGGGAGGGATTCATCTACATAGTCTAATCTAATAACTATCAGAATACCTTTAGCACTGATACAATTATCATAATTGGATCAACTCGATATCATGATAATGAAATTACCGGAACATTGTCCCCCCGAAATTAATTGATAATTAGCGAGGAAAACCTCGTCCGGGACCTTTTTGCAGACATTACTTGTAATGCAATTCGATTTGGGGCTTTTTTCGCGTAAAGAAGAGGCGGCGTCGCTGTGATGTGGATTCGGTTAGCGACGAGTCATCTTTCGAGTGTGGCAGTAATTCACAGTTTCGGACTTTTTTCATAGTATTTTATTGAAGTCAGTTTGTTTGTATGACATTCAACAAACTTTATCACACCTATTATAACTGTGCTGGGGTAAGGTTCTCTTACTTGAGGTTACACTCGGGCACACTATTACATCT
>NC_090759.1:26259139-26269139 GCF_036898095.1 Palaemon carinicauda
TGAAAAAACCTACCAGCAGCCCTTGAAAATAAAAATCTGTGTAGTATACAGTATATGGCTTAAGAAAATCTTTGAGCTATGTGGAATTGGTAAAACGGTCAGCTTTGGTATAAGCACGAGATTTTTTAGTCATTTAAGTTATTTATAAATCGGAAAAGTTTGGGGGTAGGAGGAGGGGAAAAAGGCCTACAAAAGGTTAGACATATCATATAAAAGAGGATTCAGGTGGGGTATACATTTCGCGTAGTGGGAATCGGAGGTCTGATGGAAATGAGCCTTCTGTGTAGTGTATGAAGCGACTAAGCCTACAGAGGGTTTCTGTAAAAAGGGGTTTCTAAAGCACTTCAGCTGTTCAAGCAGGAATGTAACAGAGACCTTAGTACATCTCTTTTTATCAGGGGGCACTTTCTAAAGCACTTCAGCTGTTCAAGCAGGAATGTAACAGAGACCTTAGTACTTCTCTTTTTATCAGGGGGCACTTTCTAAAGCACTTCAGCTGTTCAAGCAGGAATGTAACAGAGACCTTAGTACTTCTCTTTTTATCAGGGGGCACTTTCTAAAGCACTTCAGCTGTTCAAGCAGGAATGTAACAGAGACCTTAGTACATCTCTTTTTATCAGGGGGCACTTTCTAAAGCACTTCAGCTGTTCAAGCAGGAATGTAACAGAGACCTTAGTACTTCTCTTTTTATCAGGGGGCACTTTCTAAAGCACTTCAGCTGTTCAAGCAGGAATGTAACAGAGACTTTAGTACTTCTCTTTTTATCAGGGGGCACTTTCAAAAGCACTTCAGCTGTTCAAGCAGGAATGTAACAGAGACCTTAGTACATCTCTTTTTATCAGAAGGCACTTTCTAAAGCACTTCAGCTGTTCAAGCAGGAATATAACAGAGACCTTAGTAATTCTCTTTCTAACTACAGTTTACATACCAAATTTTTTTTTAATGAAATACACACCAGAAGAATTTCAGTGACATACACCCAAAAAGAATTTCAGGCGAAAAAATCTGCCATGTTTAGTATTCTAACTTTTACCTTTATTAAGGATTGTGCACGGGTGACAAGAGTCTTTATTCTCTTAGGTATCAAGAGAAAGATAACTTTATTTCGATTTTCTATATACATTACGAATTCAGGTTTTGTACTTAGAAAGGTTAGTTCTATGGAAAACTGAATTTAAAGTCAATAGGATACTTTATAGTGATATCTAAGATATATCTCTAAGATTAACCAAACACAATTTATATATATATATATATATATATATATATATATATATACATATATATATATATATATATATATATATATATATATATATATATATATATATATATTTATATATATTATATATATTATATATATACACACACATACATATATATATATATATATATATATATATATATATATATATACATATATATATATTTATATATATCATATATATATATATAAAATATATTCAATGCGAAAAAACGGAAGAACTCTTAGTCCCGCATTAATGTTTTAACTACTAGTTTATAGATGAACCAATGTTCAATAAAAACATTGTCATTCATACACCTATAGAGATGATACATTAACAGCTTGTCAAACCCCCTACAAGCACATAACCGTTCACCTTTATTTTGAACCCACGATATTTTTTGCTATCCATGTCTTTTTCTAGAAGTTAAGTTTTTTTTTTAACCCCAGCTGAGACCAACATGAGGACTGATCTTCCCAATCAGGTAGTTGAATCGGTGGAGCTTAAAATATTAAAACTTGTGGAGAATGTTGAACAAATGTTGAACAGGCAGACTTAAGTCTCTTTCTTATATTTATGTATGAATGGTCTATTTTAATGTCGTTACTGCTCTTCAAGAGTTTTATTTTAATTGTACATTATTTATCTTGTAATCTATATATTTCTTTGTTTCCTTTCTTCAATGGGCTATTTTTCCCTGCTGGTGCCCTTGGGATTATTCTGCTTTTCCAACTATGGTTGCAGCTTAGTTAACAACAACAACAACAATAATAATAATAATAATAATAATAATAATAATAATAATAATAATAATAATCCTTTTTAAATATTGTTTCCTTCAATCTTCTTGCAATCCTAAATTAAACTTTATACTGACCTTTCATCATTCATTCTTCCCACGTGTTCGAACCACCTCAAAATACTGCGATTCATCCTTTCACCTGTGATAAAATTTTGATCACTTTTTACGTATCTCTTTGTCTCTCACCCTTGCAATTCTTCCTACGCCACATTTACTACGCTAACAGTTCATCCATCTGTTTCAATCTTTTTTTTTCTTAATTCATTCACATTGAACATCCAGACTTCATTTCCATAATGGAGAGTTGCTTCAACAAACCATTCATACTATCCTATCTTCATTTAAAGATACTACTCAATTCCCCCTGCCGATCTTTTGCTCACATTTCAATACATTTCTCTCTCTCTCTCTCTCTCTCTCTCTCTCTCTCTCTCTCTCTCTCTCTCTCTCTCTCTCTCTCAACTTGCCATCAGACATTATATTCATTACCTGATATTTATATGAATGAATCCATTCCTCCACCACCCATTAAAATATTTTCGGCTTTATCTTCAATGGCTTCCATATTCCCTCTTTAATATTCTCTTTCTAACATTTACTCATAACTTTCTGCTCATACAAACACTCTGAAACTCTCTTACAAGCTTCTGCTACTTTCTGCTCATACAAACACTCTGAAACTCTCTTACAAGCTTCTGATACTTTCTGCTCATACAAGCACTCTGAAACTCTCTTACGAGCTTCTGCTACTTTCTGCTCATACAAACACTCTGAAACTCTCTTACAAGCTTCTGCTACTTTCTGCTCATACAAACACTCTGAAACTCTCTTACAAGCTTCTTCTACTTTCTGCTCATACAAGCACGCTGAAACTCTCTTATAAGCTTCTGCTACTTTCTGCTCATACAAACACTCTGAAACTCTCTTATAAGCTTCTGCTACTTTCTGCTACTACAAACACTCTGAAACTCTCTTAAAAGCTTCTGCTACTTTCTGCTCATACAAACATTCTGAAACTCTCTTGTAAACTTCTGCTACTTTCTGCTAATACAAACACTCTGAAACTCTCTTATAAGCTTCTGCTACTTTCTGCTCATACAAACACTCTGAAACTCTCTTATAAGCTTCTGCTACTTTCAGCTCATACAAACATTCTGAAACTCTTATAAGCTTCTGCTACTTTCTGCTCATACAAACACTCTGAAACTCTCTTAAAAGCTTCTGCTAGTTTCTGCTCATACAAACATTATGAAACTCTCTTGTAAACTTCTACTACTTTCTGCTCATACAAACACTCTGAAACTCTCTTGTAAACTTCTGCTACTTTCTGCTCATACAAACACTCTGAAACTCTCTTACAAGCTTCTGATACTTTCTGCTCATACAAAGACTCTGAAACTCTTGTAAACTTCTGCTACTTTGTGCACATACAAACACTCTGAAACTCTCTTAAAAGCTTCTGCTACTTTCTGCTCATACAAACATTATGAAACTCTCTTGTAAACTTCTACTACATTCTGCTCATACAAACACTCTGAAACTCTCTTGTAAACTTCTGCTACTTTCTGCTCATACAAACACTCTGAAACTCTCTTACAAGCTTCTGATACTTTCTGCTCATACAAACACTCTGAAACTCTCTTACAAGCTTCTGCTACTTTCTGCTCATACAAACACTCTGAAACTCTCTTACAAGCTTCTGCTACTTTCTGATCATACAAACACTCTGAAACTCTCTTACAAGCTTCTGCTACTTTCTGCTCATACAAGCACTCTGAAACTCTCTTATAAGCTTCTGCTACTTTCTGCTCATACAAACACTCTGAAACTCTCTTATAAGCTTCTGCTACTTTCTGCTACTACAAACACTCTGAAACTCTCTTACAAGCTTCTGCTACTTTCTGCTCATACAAGCACTCTGAAACTCTCTTATAAGCTTCTGCTACTTTCTGCTCATACAAACACTCTGAAACTCTCTTATAAGCTTCTGCTACTTTCTGCTACTACAAACACTCTGAAACTCTCTTACAAGCTTCTGCTACTTTCTGCTCATACAAACATTCTGAAACTCTCTTGTAAACTTCTGCTACTTTCTGCTAATACAAACACTCTGAAACTCTCTTATAAGCTTCTGCTACTTTCTGCTCATACAAACACTCTGAAACTCTCTTATAAGCTTCTGCTACTTTCTGCTCATACAAACATTCTGAAACTCTCTTATAAGCTTCTGCTACTTTCTGCTCATACAAACACTCTGAAACTCTCTTAAAAGCTTCTGCTACTTTCTGCTCATACAAACATTCTAAAACTCTCTTATAAGCTTCTGCTACTTTCTGATCATACAAACACTCTGAAACACTCTTATAAGCTTCTGCTACTTTCTGCTCATACAAACACTCTGAAACTCTCTTAAAAGCTTCTGCTACTTTCTGCTCATACAAACATTCTAAAACTCTCTTATAAGCTTCTGCTACTTTCTGCTCATACAAACACTCTGAAACTCTCTTATAAGCTTCTGCTACTTTCTGCTCATACAAACACTCTGAAACTCTCTTACAAGCTTCTGCTACTTTCTGCTCATACAAACATTCTGAAACTCTCTTACAAGCTTCTGCTACTTTCTGCTACTACAAACACTCTGAAACTCTCTTACAAGCTTCTGCTACTTTCTGCTCATCCAAACACTCTGAAACTCTCTTAAAAGCTTCTGCTACTTTCTGCTCATACAAACATTCTGAAACTCTCTTGTAAACTTCTGCTACTTTCTGCTAATACAAACACTCTGAAACTCTCTTACAAGCTTCTGCTACTTTCTGCTCATACAAACACTCTGAAACTCTCTTATAAGCTTCTGCTACTTTCTGCTAAAACAAACATTCTGAAACTCTCTTATAAGCTTCTGCTACTTTCTGCTCATACAAACACTCTGAAACTCTCTTAAAAGCTTCTGCTACTTTCTGCTCATACAAACATTCTGAAACTCTCTTATAAGCTTCTGCTACTTTCTGCTCATACAAACACTCTGAAACTCTCTTATAAGCTTCTGCTACTTTCTGCTCATACAAACACTCTGAAACTCTCTTATAAGCTTCTGCTACTTTCTGCTCATACAAACACTCTGAAACTCTCTTAAAAGCTTCTGCTACTTTCTGCTCATACAAACACTCTGAAACTCTCTTATAAGCTTCTGCTACTTTATGCTCATACAAACACTCTGAAACTCTCTTACAAGCTTCTGCTACTTTCTGCTCATACAAACACTCTGAAACTCTCTTACAAGCTTCTGCTACTTTCTGCTCATACAAACACTCTAAAACTCTCTTACAAGCTTCTGCTACTTTCTGCTATTACAAACATTCTGAAACTCTCTTATAAGCTTCTGCTACTTTCTGCTAATACAAACATTCTGAAACTCTCTTATAAGCTTCTGCTACTTTCTGCTAATACAAACACTCTGAAACTCTCTTATAAGCTTCTGCTACTTTCTGCTAATACAAACACACTGAAACTCTCTTACAAGCTTCTGTTACTTTCTGCTTATACAAACACTCTGAAACTCTCTTACAAGCATCTGTTACTTTCTGCTCATAAAACACTCCGAAACTCTCTTACAAGCTTCTGCTACTTTCTGCTCATACAAACATTATGAAACTCTCTTGTAAACTTCTACTACTTTCTGCTCATACAAACACTCTGAAACTCTCTTGTAAACTTCTGCTACTTTTTGCTCATACAAACACTCTGAAACTCTCTTACAAGCTTCTGATACTTTCTGCTCATACAAACACTCTGAAACTCTTGTAAACTTCTGCTACTTTGTGCACATACAAACACTCTGAAACTCTCTTACAAGCTTCTGCTACTTTCTGCTCATACAAACACTCTGAAACTCTCTTGTAAGCTTCTGCTACTTTCTGCTCATACAAACACTCTGAAACTCTCTTACAAGCTTCTGCTACTTTCTGCTCATACAAACACTCTGAAACTCTCTTGTAAACTTCTGCTACTTTCTGCTCATCCAAACACTCTGAAACTCTCTTACAAGCTTCTGTTACTTTCTGCTCATACAAACACTCTGGAACTCTCTTACAAGCTTCTGCTACTTTCTGCTACTACAAACACTCTGAAACTCTCTTATAAGCTTCTGCTACTTTGTGCTCATCCAAACACTCTGAAACTCTCTTACAAGCTTCTGTTACTTTCTGCTCATACAAACACCCTGGAACTCTCTTACAAGCTTCTGCTACTTTCTGCTAATACAAACATTCTGAAACTCTCTTATAAGCTTCTGCTACTTTCTGCTAATACAAAGACTCTGAAACTCTCTTATAAGCTTCTGCTACTTTCTGCTAATACAAACACACTGAAACTCTCTTACAAGCTTCTGTTACTTTCTGCTTATACAAACACTCTGAAACTCTCTTACAAGCATCTGTTACTTTCAGCTCATAAAACACTCTGAAACTCTCTTAAAAGCTTCTGCTACTTTCTGCTCATACAAACATTATGAAACTCTCTTGTAAACTTCTACTACTTTCTGCTCATACAAACACTCTGAAACTCTCTTGTAAACTTCTGCTACTTTCTGCTCATACAAACACTCTGAAACTCTCTTACAAGCTTCTGATACTTTCTGCTCATACAAACACTCTGAAACTCTTGTAAACTTCTGCTACTTTGTGCACATACAAACACTCTGAAACTCTCTTACAAGCTTCTGTTACTTTCTGCTCATACAAACACTCTGAAACTCTCTTGTAAACTTCTGCTACTTTCTGCTCATACAAACACTCTGAAACTCTCTTACAAGCTTCTGCTACTTTCTGCTCATACAAACACTCTGAAACTCTCTTGTAAACTTCTGCTACTTTCTGCTCATACAAACACTCTGAAACTCTCTTACAAGCTTCTGTTACTTTCTGCTCATACAAACACTCTGAAACTCTCTTACAAGCTTCTGCTACTTTCTGCTACTACAAACACTCTGAAACTCTCTTATAAGCTTCTGCTACTTTGTGCACATACAAACACTCTGAAAGTTGAAACTCTCTTATAAGCTTCTGGAATTTCCCTCTACTATCCTCAATCAGGACAGTATTATCTTCCATTCCACATACAATTAACAACTCGTGTTCTTGTACCAGAACTTTGAACCTACAGCTTTAATAGTCCTTTATATGAGCTTTCTCATAGGTACCAATATTATTTTACTAGCATCTCGCTTCACAGGATGGGTAAAGCCTTCCAGTTCCTCACGATGCCTTTTGATAGCCCAAATGATATTCATTAGCGTAAGAAGAACCCGATAGTTACTAACAATAGGATAAACTGATGGGCAGTGATCTAGGAGCATCCCATAACGCCTGACAAGTGTGATCCAAATGCTGGATCACACATTCTTTAGTCAAATGTTACAAATTTAGTTGTCTTTTATCGTGGTCGATGTGGATTTTTTTTTTTTTTTGCGATTCTATGTATACAATCTTAATTCGAAAGAATTAGGAAAATTTAACGTCGAATAATATCTCTCTTAATGGTAGATTGGATAAAATTAATGTTATTTTTGTAGTGATATAGAACGACATAGTTTCTAATACTGTTAAATATAAATGCACTTATATACAATTCGATAATAATGGGTTATTTGCAGCCTAGTATTCGAATTATATATACAGTATATATATATATATATATATATATATATATATATATATATATATATATATGCATATATATAAATATATATATATATATATATATATATATATATATATATATATATATATATATATATATTTATATATATGTATATACACACACAAACACACACACACACACACACACACACACATATATATATATATATATATATATATATAAACACTTATGTATGTGTATATGTATGTATACATATATATGAGTGTGTGCGTGTTTGTATGCGTGTCTGTATAGTAGCTGTATTTCGGACACGGATATATACTGACACTTTGTTCCAATTTCATCAAAGTTTTCCTAAAACTTCTTATTGCTAAACATATCCCTTTCCAAAGCGTTCATGGCGTGAGTAAAGTTGTTCATTACTAAATAAAAGGTGAATTGCGTGCGGTTCTCTCAAGTCCATAAGTTATCGATGTGATAAAAGGAACCGGTGAAAGGTATATGACTCTATTAGTAGTCTGCTTTTTCATTATACGCCTCAGTGGTATTCTGATCACACAAGGAAAGTACCAATTTTGCCTTCTGCATTGTAGTACATTTAATACCAGTTTTCGTAAAAGAATATTCTGTCAGCTGTAGGATTTTATTGTAAATTTTGAGCAAGTGGCTCTATATATATATATATATATATATATATATATATATATATATATATATATATATACTTATATATGTATATACATATACATATATATACAATATATATATTTATATTTATATATATGTATATATACATATATATGTGCATATATATATATATATATATATATATATATATATATTCTGTATGTATGTATGTATGTATGTATGTATGTATGTATGTATGTATGTATATATATACATATATATACCTGTATATACATATATATGTATATATTTATATATAAATATATAATATATATATATATATATATATATATATATATGTATATACATATATATGAATACATTTATATATATATATATATATATATATATATATATATATATATATATATATATATATATACAGTATATATATATATATATATATATATATATATATATATACAGTATATATATATATATATATATATATATATATATATATATATATTGGGAATATATATCCACTTGGAATTCATTTTATGGTAACAGCTTCTGGCCGGGTGGAGATTCGAACCCCCACCTGTGCGGCTGGAAACTATGCCTACAGTGACTCTACCGTTAAAATCACGTGTGCTTGTGATATATGTTCACATATATATATATATATATATATATATATATATATATATATATATATATATATATATATATATATATATTCTTTCCTGTCACGCTGAGCGACATTACCAAACGTATATCTACTCAATCTCTCTCAGTCCCTCGGGTGGAAGGAGAGGGAATAGTCATACCCTGTCGAAAAGGGGTACCAAAAGAGGTATACTCGGAGACCACAATATCCCACAAAAACCTGCCGTGTTGTACATAGGAAAGGGGGAGGGAGTGGGAGGGGTTGAATCTGTGTGAGGATCTATATAGCCGTCATTTTTTACGGGTCTTGTACTGTACACTAGATGCATAGTTAGTGAACTCAGACAGAATTTTAATATTCAACCTGAATTTAACATTAAAGCAGATGAATCTAACATAGTAAATAGTAATGGAATTACGCAGCAGAATTCAAAATAAACATTGGGTACATTTTTTTTTATTTTCATTTTAACTTGCAATCAAGAAATATAATTTCCAAGTTTGAGTAGAATTTACACCATTAGCGGTTGGTAAAGCTTACTAGGAGAAACAGAAGAGAAAGTATAAGCATTTTACTTGGTAAAATGTTTTATGAATTTAAAATAAATGTATATTTCCAGAACTATCTACTGGATATGATAATGTTAAAATCCACGGAGAAAAAAAAAAAAAAAAAAAAAAAGACCACCACCACCTGAAGGAATTATGGTTGTTATGCGTGATATGTATTCGTTTTGCGTAGGGGAAGAGTATTCAAATTACACGATACACATTTAAGGTCCAGACTTTATTGAAATTTATAATTATAGGTAAGGGCAATACAGCTGTTACTATTTATGCTATCTATTCTCTCCTTTTGTATTAATAGCACTAGTAGTAAATTGTTCATAAAGACTTTGGCTATCCCCAACTCCGATTTATGTATATACTATCATATGTTATTCCTAAACTATTAAGAATGATTTTCGTCATAATAAATCAAAGAGCTTATAATCAA
>NC_090759.1:26271639-26284139 GCF_036898095.1 Palaemon carinicauda
AATATGTGGTTGTTAAAGTACTTCAGAGTAAAGATAATGATGATGATAATAATAATAATAATAATAATAATAATAATAATAATAATACAAATTATTATAATTATAATAATGATGATAATAATAATATTAATAATAATAATAATTATTATTATAATAATAATAATAATAATAATAATACTAACAATAATAATAATGATAACAATGAAGATAATAATGATGATAACAATGAAAATAACAATAATAATAATAATAATAATAATAATAATAATAATAATAATAATTGTGAAGCCCTACTAATACAAAGTGACTCCCACAAAAGGTAAAAAAAGAGAGTAAATAAATACTATTAAAACAAAGTCCGAAACTGTGAATTACTGCCACACACAAAAGATCACTCGTCGCTAACCGAATCCACATCACAGCGACGCCGACTCTTCTTTGCGCGAAAAAACCTCCAAATCGAATTGCATTACAAGTAATGTCTGCAAAAAGGTCCCGGACGAGGTTTTCCTCGCTAATTATCAATTAATTTCGGGGGGACAATGTTCCGGTAATTTCATTATCATGATATCGAGTTGATCCAATTATGATAATTGTATCAGTGCTAAAGGTATTCTGATAGTTATTAGATTAGTCTACGTAGATGAATCCCGCCCACACACAAACGCCCATTCCATCTCCCTACTGCTCCTATGCCCCCTCCTACCTTCCTACCTCCCGCTCCCCGTTTCCCAGTCGCAAAATGTTTCATTATCAACGGGAATGCCAAAGCGTTATGGAGTCCCAGACACATTGGCACAAAACAGCACAAACACAATTATGATTTGAAAAATATTTAAGTGTACTTATATGCGTCACGTGAAACTTAGTAAATTTAAATCTAATCTTCAGGAAACGAATTGACACATCCTTAATGAGGACAATAATTACACTCCATTTCTTGTTGTTGTTATTATTATTATTATTATTATTATTATTATTATTATTACTTGCTAAGCTACAACCCTAGTTTGAAAAGCAGGATGCTATAAGCCAAGGGGCTATAACAGGGAAAATAGTCCAATGAGGAAAGGAAACAAGAAAAAATAAAATATTTCAAGAACAACAACATTGAATATTTCCTATATAAAATGTAAAAACTACCAAAACAAGAGTAAGAGAAATTAGATAGAACAACAACATTGAATATTTCCTATATAAAATGTAAAAACTTTAACAAAACAAGAGTAAGAGAAATTAGATAGAATAATGTGCCCGAGTGTACCCTTAAACAATATAACTCTAACCCAAGACAGTGGAAGACCATGGTACAGAGGCTATGGCACTACCCAAGACTAGAGAACAAAGGTTTGATTTTGAAGTGTCCTTCTAGAAGAGCTGCTTACCATAGCTAAAGAGTCACTATCATACATTCATCAGAGTTAAAATAATCTCCTTGACGGTAAATTAAGGTTAATATAAAAATTCTCTTATTGGGTTCAGTGATAAATATTTCATGTTTGATTCCTCTGTTATATCCTGATTAATTCATTAACTAGAATTCTACTAATGAATTCAGAAGTATTCTTTCATGATAAATGCATTAACTTTGCTACAGTGGCATGGGCAGAAGATGAATTTTTACATTGATATCAGGAAATAATTGAAGGGAATAATTAATAGCGCAACTACAAAGACAGCCTTTTAGTTTTCAGCATTTCATTTTCTTACACTGAGTATATATTATTGAATTGAGAGAATCACAATCAATTTGCCATTCATTTAGTAATTAACAACTTCACTCCCGCTTTGTTAGAAGATTAATTGAGCAATATTTCAAAGGGAAGCTTTATGTAAACGTTGGTCTCAATTGAAACGGAAATTTGGCAGCATATATCATTGTCAAATAAAGACCTATATGAATTAACACACATATATATATATATATATATATATATATATATATATATATACATATATATATATATATTTATATATATATATAAATTGATATATATATATATATATATATATATATATATATATATATATATATATAGCTTTTCTAGAAGGACACTCCAAAATCAAACCATTGTTCTCTAATCTTGGGTAGTGCCATAGCCTCTGTACCATGGTCTTCCACTGTCTTTTGGGTTAGAGTTTTCTTGTTTGAGGGTACACTTGGGCACACTATTCTATCTTATTTCTCTTCCTCTTGGTTCGTTAAAGTTTTTATAGTTTATATAGGAGATATTTACTTTAATCTTGTTGCTCTTCTTAAAATATTCTATTTTTTTTTTGTTTCCTTTCCCCACTGAACTATTTTCCCTGTTGGAGCCCCTGGGCTTATAGCATCCTGCTTTTCCAACTAGGGCTGTAGCTTAGCAAGTAATGATAATAATAATAATAATAATAATAATAATAATAATAATAATAATAATAATAATATATACATATATATATTTATATATATATATATATATATATATATATATATATATATATATATATATATATACACACACACACACACACACACACAAACACACAGGTTGGTCCACAAGTAGGTGAACAGTACGTGGAATTGGTTTATGTTTCGGTTATATTATTACAAGTGTGTTGATTATAAATATGATATGTGTGCTATATTTTTTATACTTTTTATAACTACAGCTAGCTGAACTCAGGAAGGATACGGTTTATGAGATCGGCATTGACCCTCGTTGATGTTGTTCACTATCACGCAGTTCACAGTAATGTTGCTACATTTAGCAGTATATTTAAGAGGGCTACATGATAGCTGTGTGTTTTCAACTGTAGATATTACCATGGAATTTAGCAGGAACAGAGAAACTGTTTCCTATCAATCCCTGGAATTTTCATTTGGATATGTGAATTATTCTTGGAACAATTTACTCCAACGCCCAAAATAACCATTCAACCCATACCGAGATAAACGTTTGCTGTGGCTTTCCTGTGGCAAATATCAACATGAAAACTGGTATGGACAAAGTAAATGTCCGACACATAAATCCCTGAAAATTTCATTTAGATATATGAAGTATTTTACGAGTAATATACGGTGGCCTCCCGCGGATTTTCTATTGGCAAGTATCAATACGAAAATTGGTATGAATTTATTTCACATAACACCCATCAAACCCTGTGAAAACAATTTGGATATCTGTAAAACTCTACGAGTAGTTTGCGGCTCCTCACTGAACAAAAGTGACAGCCAGGGTATGCTTATAGAAGGTATGAACATGAAAATTGGCAGAAAAAAAAGTTTATATATATCTAAATAATCTCTTAAAATTTCATTTGAATGTATTTATTGTATAAGATTTATTGACTCCGTCGCCGAAAATATCAGCTGCGCCTCACCCCCTACCCTCACTCCGAAATCTATGGTTAGGGAATGACTGGGATACGGGTTGGGCGCGATATCTTGAAAAAAATTCGGCATTTCATATAAGATCACTCATTTCGTTTGCGACAATTAATTAAACTTGATCTGGTTTCTTTTCAGATATTTCAGAACCCATAATGGCAAATAATTCAAATACTGATGAAAGAAAACAGGTATTGAAAGAGTATTAGAAATCTCAAAATGCTGTCACTGCAAATAATCTAAATACTGATGAAAGAAAACGGGTATTGAAGGAGTATTGGAAATCTCAAAATGCTGTCACTGCAAATAATCTAAATACTGATGAAAGAAAACGGGTATTGAAGGAGTATTGGAAATCTCAAAATGCTGTCACTGCAAATAATCTAAATACTGATGAAAGAAAACGGGTATTGAAGGAGTATTGGAAATCTCAAAATGCTGTCACTGCAAATAATCTAAATACTGATGAAAGAAAACGGGTATTGAAAGAGTATTAGAAATCTCAAAATGCTGTCACTGCAAATAATCTAAATACTGATGAAAGAAAACGGGTATTGAAGGAGTATTGGAAATCTCAAAATGCTGTCACTGCAAATAATCTAAATACTGATGAAAGAAGAGATTGGGTTGAAACATTTGGCACTGAAGCCCCAAAGAGACAAACTAATTACCCCATTCGTGACAAATTCCATGCCACTGGCTTAATCCTTAATGCTCTAAAAAAAACGGTCGACCGAAAACAGTCTCTACGGAGAATAATAAGCAGCTTGTTGCCGGAACATTTGTTCAGAATACAAAAACCTTCACCTGAAGAGCCTCTTTTTAAATGAGCATTTCACGACCTTCTATCATTCGAATCCTGAAATCTATTGGGTTACAAGCTTATCGTCCACGGCTGATTCATGGCTTATTGGAGGATGATCTAGACGGCCGGCAGAAATTTAGTGAGATGATACTCAACGAAATTGAAGAAAATCAAGTTATTTTAAATAACGTTATGTTGAGTGATGAAGCGTCTTTCAAACTATCGGGACATATTATCATACATAATTGCGTTTACTGGCATAGTGAGAACATGCATTTAACTTTAGAACAGCTAAATGAGCCTGGGTGTCAATGTTTGGGATGATATTTCAAGTTCAGGTGTTTTAGGAAACATATTTTTTGATGAAACAGTCACAGGAGATAAGTATCTTGAAAATCTAATAAATCAAGTTGTTCCCCAGTTACAGTAACAGCCTAATAACACATAACATTTATTTCCTACAAGATGGGGTCCCTCCACATTGCTCAAGAGCAATGAGTATCTTGATCAAACATTTCATGAGAAATGGTTTGGCCGAAGAGGTCCAAATGATTGGCCGGCACGTTCTCCCGACTTGACCCCAAATGGATTTCTTCCTTTAGAGAGTACTTAAGGACAAAGTTTATAGTCGAAAACCAAGAAGTGTCAATGATTTGAGAAATTAATATCAAAAGAGACTTGTGCAAAGAACATTTGTCCAAGTACTAAAGGAAGACTTCAAAGCTGTGTAAATTGTGATGGAAAACAGTTTTTAATGGCTTTTGTATTTTGGTCAACAATAAAATTGAAGGCCTTTTGTATTATTGTACACAATAAAATTTTATTGTCAATGCAATAATTAAGTTAGTAAATATAATTTTATGTATATGTAATCCCAAAATAAATTTAATTATTTAGTCCACCTACTTTTGGATCACCCTGTGTGTACACACACACACACACACACACACACACACACACACACACACACACACACACACATATATATATATATATATATATATATATATATATATATATATATATATATAATGGCTGAGGACTATGAAGCGTGAAGTAGGAAATGATGAATGGAGCAGTATTGATTTAAAAGCTCAAGATAGATATGACTAGCGAAATCTAACTGAGGCCCTTTGCGTCAACAGGCTTGGGACGAGGAGATGATGATGATGATGATATATATATATATATATATATATATATATATAGAGAGAGAGAGAGAGAGAGAGAGAGAGAGAGAGAGAGAGAGAGAGAGAGAGAGAGAGAGAGAGAGAGAGAGAGAGAGAGATTTTCATACACATATATAATGAAATCTTGATAACTCAAAATTAAAGTTACAATGTTCTTTAGACAGCAGACTAGGGAGGAACGAATAACTTTTCTAATACATGATTATTTAGGTCTAGACAAGTAAAAGTATCCAACACCGCCTTTCGGATAACATAACATCGCAATGAAACGAAAATGAAAATGATTAATTTCAGCTAGAGAAAATGCAAAATGTAATATGAAAAAGTGATGTGTTTTCATGTTAAGTTCGTATCGAAACAAAGCCTTTTCTGTCACATGCAGTACGCGCAGCCATGTTTGGACACGAAAATATTCATCTGTCTGTTTGGAATATTCACCGACAGACCAGAACAATAATAAAAAAATATACATCAATTTGGAGTTTGAATTGAATGCCTTATAACCAATTAGATACGATCCTGAAGCTGACAGTTATAAAACGTTTGTGAACGAGATGTTAACGAATCCATAAAGAGATTTCTGTTAATCTACGCACTCTATGAAAATCTATCAGCAAATTGTATCCAGTGATTTTCCAAATACACCGGAGTTCGAAAAAGAAAGAATACCGATGGCTTTATTTACGTATTTGATGCTAAGAAATATCGGTGTTCTTTTGGTATGTGATCTCAATCATTTTAGTAGGTAAAAAAATACGAATAATAGAAAATCTAATGATTCTTGCTTCGACGTGCGCTCGCTTCGCTCGCCAAAAAATAAAGACATTAAACTCCATATGTACTGGCAAGTGGTAATGTTGAGCTGCGAACATTAACATCAATGATTGATTATTATTTCTTAGATAATTATTCCCGGTATATGTATAATTTTAAGAAAATCTAATAGTTCTTGCGTCGCCGTGAAGTGAAGAGAGATAGCAAACCAAAACAAAAGCACGACTTTGAGATCTCATACCAAAACAGACATACAGGTGGACAATATCCATTTTTTTTATATCTTTGAAACAAGGTGAGTGAAATATATTTGACTAAGCAAGTTTTATCTAGTTTGGAGATTATGGCCTATGTTACTAACCTTGATACCATCAGAAAGTACATTTGACAAAATATGACTTTTCTAACCTCGAGCATATCTTTTGGACTATGAAGATAACCATATGAACAAAGAGACAGGGAAAAGAAAACATTCAAACAATACGAGTCTATGCAAAAAGGTCTATATTTGGGCAAAGTTTGACTGAATTTGCGTCCCTTCAACTATGGAGGAGGAATCATGTCTATGTAAGTGTGACAAACTTTGATGACCTACCAGTCAGATGATTGCCCTTTTTATACAGCTTGTACTCAGCTTGATTGAAATTCCTTCAGCCTTGTGTGAGTTACGATGGGATTAAAGGCCGCTCATGAATGGCAGAAGCAAAGAACAGTGACATTACCCTATCAAGCAGCACAATGTCTTAGAGACTGACCATACATCACATGATCAGCGCCTAAGCTCCCTCTCCATCCAAGCTAGGACCATGGAGGGCCAGGCAATGGCTGCTGATGACTCAACAGATAAGACCTATAGACTCCCCCAAACCTTCCAACCTTAGCTCACAAGAATGGTAAAGTTGCAGACATTAATGGCACTAACGAGACTGAGTGGGACTCGAACCCCCGACTGGCAAACACCAGTCAGAGACGTTACCAATCAGTCCACAACAACCCAAATTAATGCGCTGATGGAATAATGAAGGAAAACGTATACAGAAGATTTCCCATTTAGCGTTTCTACATTTGAATTGTGTAAAATCCTTCGCCATACAGGATTGAACGAATTGCATTGGGCAGTAACAACGACAGGTTAAGTATGATAGACAGCCTGGTGGGAAGACTGGCATCAGCCAAGCAAAAAGCTTAATGGATTGCTTCATTTCATGAACATTTATGCCTGATAACCTACTTTTGTAATAAATTTACAGCATCATACATTATCATCATAACTCGTCTTACGTATTGCATGGGATTACAGACATGCTGACATATGGACGAATTACCAACACGCACATTTATCAAATATGTTCAAATTTTGACTGGGATTCCTTCCGCAAAGTAGGACAAGTTGTAATGACATTGTTTGCGGGACAGAAATACTGATTGATAGACAGATAGACATGATCTCACCTTGTAAAAAGTTCGACATGGAAAATTTTCGACAAGTGTCGAAAGAGTTTTGACGACAATGTAGTCAGAGCAGATACAATAAAGAGACTGTCGGTGGTTAAGATAAACAAACAGATGGATAAACAGATGGAGAAACTATTATCCTTAGTTTAAAAGTTAAACAAATTTATGGACTAAAGTCGACAAAGCCATCGTAAACAAATTCATGATTCCAACATAACTAAATTTACATAACCAGTTAAATTTCATCGTCCTCTCCTAAAAGAAACTTAACAATTGTTACTAGCTAACAGTTTCCGCAAAACTTTTTCATAATCACAACACAATTGTGCACAAATTTGTACAAAGTCTAAGCCTCGATATAAGGAACCCATCCAACTCTGAATAATGAAAGGTAATTAAAGTAACAATGATCTCAATGCCCATATTTGAAGTAAGAGTATGGTGGAGAATTAGGAGAACAGATAAGGAGCGTAAGAGAAAGGAGAAAGAATTGAAATTAACGAAGGAGATATAGGCAGAGAGTCCCTTCATGGAAGTGTAAGATGGCCTCAACATAATTGAATCTCTGCTTTTCGAATTTGTGTGTGTGTGTGTGTGTGTGTGTGTGTGTGTGTGAAAAGTCAACTACTGCCGTGTTCCTTTTCCTTCACCTTATGTTAATTCTTATATGGGTACCTATACATGTCTTATGTGTGTATATAAATACATATATATATATATATATATATATATATATATATATTATTTGTTGAGCTATCTCGATTATCAATCATTAGATATAAGCTTCTCAACCTTCCTTTTTCCATAGGTATTCTGTTGATCTTTGAGTGTATGCTTACAATAATAATAATAATAATAATAATAATAATAATAATAATAATAATAATAATAATAATAATAATAATAATAATGGAAGCTTTAAAAAGATTAAAGATTGGGGATGAGCGGATGAGACAAGGCCATACATTAATATGGTCAGCTCTTAAGCTTCCTCTCCAACCACGCTGGGGCCAGGGATAGCCAGGCAATGGCTGCTGATGAATCGACAGTAACCAATAGTTTCTCACAAGGATGGTGAGGTTACATCAAGGACCGTGGGTTACACATACTATTAGAAACGATCGGGCTTGAGCGATAAAATTGTTGAAATAAAGTAAATCAAACTGCAGTGCAAAATGTTACTACTGAATCAAATCAACATATTGTTTTCAATCAGGCAATTTTGGGATAAAAGAAAAATTCATAATTTGGAAAACGCTATCATAGTTCCCATGCTTAAGTTAAATTGATCGATTTGTTATTATCCTAAATAGAATTTATAGCAAAATTTGTAAATTTCCTTTACATGATAAAATTTAAAAAATTCAATTTCAAGTTATCTTAAAAAATTTCATTATTGAAAGGATGTGAGTATACCATGAAAAAATATAACTGGTAAAATTCAACTAAAGATTTTTCCGTAAATGACGAAGAAATTTTCATTTAAGAGTGGTTGAAAAACACGAAGAAATTTATGAATGCCATTTTTTTATTCCCAATATCGCTTTCACTCTACTGTATATAAAACATCGTAACCAAAGACACCATTGTCACTTTGTCCTGACTACCAAGGCCAGCATCCCTGCCATCAGAGACACTCTATTCCCTACTGAACAACTATTCATAGTGATGTCTTCATTAAATGAACATCGGAAAGAATCCCCCAATTAAAAATCCCCTCACGACTGGTTCCAGTCGTCCCTCTATGAGAAAACAGAAAATAAAAAGGAGGGAAAAATGAAGCGATACATCGCCGTTCCTTCTTAAAATCCTCGTATGGCGCCGACATCTTCCCCATTCTCCATTCACAAACACATCAAGGAAATGAACGAGCAAAGAGCCAGGGAACATTATCGGGGAAAAAAAAAAATAAAATAAAAACTCCGAGCGATCACATATGACCCATCAGGCAACAAAACGCCGCTCTCTGCTGGTTTGACGGGGAGCATCGCTCCCCGATGGAGAAATCGTTTAGCTTAATGTCTGTGATCAGGAGATTCTTAGGGACAACATTTGTGGTCTGTCGACGCCTATACCATTAAGAGATCGTCGAAGAAGTACTTCCTCTCTATCAGAAAAATTTGTATCTTTTTTTTTTCTTTTTTTTTTCTTTTTTAAAAGATGGGTTGGTATCAGTCCTGATGTTACGAAATTTTCAGAAGTATTTTTCTTCCATCGTGTGTTTAAGGCTTCTAGATTTCTACTTGAAGATATATGCTTTTCATTCTGTTCCTGACTGTTAGTTGATAATAATTTCTACTTAGTTTAGAGTATTTTGACTTCTAGTAATTTAACTCCAGTAATTTCACCAGGGTATTTTGACTTCCTGTAATTTAACTTCAGTAATTTCACCAGGGTATTTTGACTTCCAGTAATTCAACTTCAGTAATTTCACCGCAGGGACCCTGATCCATGGTCAAGTTCACAAAGGTTATTTTGACTCCCAAAATAAGAACATTTCCATTTTTGGACACTTATCAATAAGGTTATCCAAAAGAATTACCAATATTTGTATCTTATTCAGAAATTTCAATATTTCCCTTAGCTCCTTTCTTGCCTTCCTATGAAAGTAAGCACCTCTTGAATAAAAAAGGTTAATAGTTACTGAAGTCTTATTAAAATAAATTGAATGTAAATATAAAATAAAATTATTTGATTGTTTGGTAAAATATAGTTTCACCGGTTACTTTTCTTATTCAGATAGAGCATTACATGGTATCAAGTTAATATGCCTCTCCCGAACAAAATAAAATATATACAACCGGGTTATAAAACCTTTATTCTACATGATGGATTTAAAAAAAAAGCTAATTTGAACTGCATACCACAACACTCTCCCAGCGCATTTATTTCACTATGCATTTTCAATTGATCTTAATGAAAATTTATCGAATATGATATTGATATTGCTTTTAATGAGATGTAGAATTTATCGTCAAGGTTATGTTTCTCTCCTGCATTACTTCTGCCGGATGATGAGGTAGGTGATTTTGGATGAACTTCCTGATGAAAACGAGCTTTCTTAAGAAATAGTTTCTTACATTGAAGGATGCTAAGTGGTAATCGCCGACAGCAAATAGCCCCTTATACCTGATTTATATTCGGAATGCCCGTGAGAGGGCTTAGAAAGTGTACGATAATTCACATCTTGGTTCAGTTTTTGGCGTTTACCTCAATATTTTGAAACCCATTTCACCCTTGCAAAAGCTCAGTCTAAAAAGTCGAAAAGACTCAATTAAGATATATTCAAGGTATTAAACGGATGTTAAAAAAAAAAAAAAAAAAAAAAACATCCTTTTCTACCATATGATTCAGCGAAGAAAAGAAAGCTCTCCATATTTAACAAGGATTCTGCATCATCCTAAAAATAAAGCTAAAATATTTTAATTATTTCTTTAAATCAATACTTCATTAACATTCAGTTCCCTGCTTAGCTTGAATTTTCTTTACGTCGTAAATTAATTCGTAGTGTATTTTACTGTCTATCCGAAATTACTGGAAAGACATTTAAAACAAAGACAGTTGTCGTACGTAAACCATTTGAAGTAAGTCGATTCTCCCAACAATGCTACAATAGTAAGGAGTCCAGCAAACAGAATCGTCAATATCTCTGGGCAATCATTGATTAAACCTCAGAGTTAAAATACCTGGTTAAAACGAAAAGGGGACATCAGTTTAATGAAAGTCTAAATACTGGGAGAGATTACCAAAGTCAAAATATATCTATTTTATTTATTGGGTTACGTGAAAGTTAAGCTTCTGAATCACGTAATTTCAACACTTCACATTGGTTCAATTTTCTCTTGATTAAGTGTTTTGAACAAGGGATCGAAAAGATTACTGGGATATTGGTTCTGTTTAGCTGTTTCGCCATGAAATCTTGTATGACAGTAATTCGCATTTCCACACATAATTTGAGGAAACTGTTTGTTCTGTAATTGTGTGTGTGAGATTGCTACACCCTTCGTTGTACCACGGTTTCTACGTCTTCATAGAAGTAAATTTTCAGATATTAAAACAGGATATTGGACGGACAATGGTGATGATAATGAGATGGGCCAAGCAGCGACTGGATACATAGCATAGGGTTGTAGTGCCCGATCTGGTGAACGCCAGACTGGGGTTCGAGTCCCGCTAAAACTCGTTAGTTATTTTTTTGGTCGCTGCAACCTCACCATCCTTGTGAGCTAAGGATGGGGGGTTTGGGGGGAACCTATAGGTCTATCTGCTGAGTAATCAGAAGCCATTTCCTGACCCTCCTTGGTCCTAGCTTGGGTGGGGAGGGGGCTTGCGCGCTGATCACCTGTATATTTGGTCAGTCTCTAGGGCATTGCTCTGATTGATAGGGCAGTGTCACTGTCCCTTGTCTCTGCCATTCACGAGCGGCCTATAGACTTTTAAGGGTGGTGCCTGTTACCTATCCCTTTTCCCGGTTAGTCTTCCATAAACTGTATTCTTTCTCATACTTCTCCTCATCTGAGCTCTTGATCTGTATTTACATCCATTGCTTGCGTAATGTGAAATCCATTTTTCCGATGTATTTTTTTAGAAACCTCAAACCTATCTATTCAGGGGTTGGGTTCAGAGACTGGGCTTGATTTGCCCTTCTACATTAATCTCAGTCTTTTCGCCGTAAAATATCCTGATGGGTGTTGACTATGGTCATATGTTTTCTCATAATAAAAGTATTATCAAAATTTTAGAAAAGTGTCGTTTAAAGAACTTATGAGGCAACTTTTAATTTATTTAGATTGTTAGCCAAATAGATGTTGGTATTAAAGAGAATTTAAGATATTTAACAGGTAATAATCACACTGAAAAAAGGAAATCTTCTGCATACTTGTAGCTGGTTAAAAATTAAAGGGAT
>NC_090759.1:26289139-26291639 GCF_036898095.1 Palaemon carinicauda
AGGAGGACGAAGAGAGGAAGAGGATGAAGGGAGGAGAAGGACGAAGGAAGGAGGAGTACAAACGGAGGAGAACGAAAGAGAGGAAGATGAAGGGAGGTGGATGACGGTGAAAGGAGGAGTACAAAATGAGGAGAACGAAAGAGAGGAAGATGAAGGGAGGTGGATGACGAAGGGAGGTGGATGACGAATGGACGAGGAAGACGTTAAAGGATGCTGACAAAGGTTAGGAGGACGACGAACGGAGTAGAACGAAGGAAGGAGAAGAATGAAAGGGGGCAGAGGACGAAGAGAGGAAGAGGATGAAGGGAGGAGAAGGACGAAGGGAGGAGAAGAACGAAGGAAGGAGGAGGACGAAGAGAGAAAGAGGATGAAGGGAGGAGAAGGATGAAGGAAGGAGGAGTACATAATGAGGAGAACGAAAGAGAGGAAGATGAAGGGAGGTGGATGACGAAGGAAGGAGGATGACGAATGGACGAGGAAGACGACAAAGGGAGGCTGACAAAGGTAGGAGGACGACGAACGGAGTAGGACGAAGGAAGGAGAAGAATGAAAGGGGGCGGAGGACGAAGAGAGGAAGAGGATGAAGGGAGGAGAAGGACGAAGGGAGGAGAAGAACGAAGGAAGGAGGAGGACGAAGAGAGAAAAAGGATGAAGGGAGGAGAATGACGAAGGAAGGAGGAGTACAAAATGAGGAGAACGAAAGAGAGGAAGATGAAGGGAGGTGGATGACGAAGGAAGGAGGATGACGAATGGACGAGGAAGACGACAAAGGGAGGCTGACAAAGGTAGGAGGACGACGAACGGAGTAGGACGAAGGAAGGAGAAGAATGAAAGGGGGCGGAGGACGAAGAGAGGAAGAGGATGAAGGGAGGAGAAGGACGAAGGGAGGAGAAGAACGAAGGAAAGAAGAGGACGAAGGAAGGAGGCGTACAAAATGAGGAGAACGAAAGAGAGGAAGATGAAGGGAGGTGGATGAAGGAAGGAGGATGACGAATGGACGAGGAAGACGACAAAGGGAGGTTGACAAAGGGAGGTTGACAAAGGTAGGAGGACGACGAACGGAGTAGGACGAAGGAAGGAGGAGAATGAAAGGGGGCGGAGGACGAAGAGAGGAAGAGGATGAAGGGAGGAGAAGGACGAAGGAAGGAGAAGGACGAAGGAAGGAGGAGGACGAAGAGAGGAAGAGGATGAAGGGAGGAGAAGGACAAAGGAAGGAGGAGTATAAAATGAGGAGAACGAAATAGAGGAAGATGAAGGGAGGTGGATGAAGGAAGGAGGAGAAGGAATGGACGAGGAGGACGAGGGGAGGACGACAAAGGGCGCCAGAGGAGGGTAGGTGGAGGCCAAAGGGAGCGGTTGAAGGAAGGAGGAGACCGAAGGGAACAGACGAAGGGAGGCGGAGGACGAATGGACGAAAAGCACAAAGGGAGGACGACAAAGGAAGGTAGGTGGAGGGCAAAGGGAGCTGTTGAAGGAAGTAGGAGGCCTAAGGGAGCGGACGACGGGAGGCGGAGACTGAAGGGAAGCGGAGGACGAATGGACGAGGAAGACGAAGAGAGGATATGGATGAAGGGAGGATGACAAAGAGAGGAAATGGATGAAGGGAGGATGACAAAGAGAGGAAAGGAATGAAGGCAGGAGGAGGACGTAGGAAGGAGGAGAACGAAAGAGTAGATTGAAGGGAGAAGGAAAATGAAGAAAGTAGGAAGACTTAGAAAGGAGGTGGACGAAGGAAGGAGGAGGAAGAAGGAAGGAGAGTTGAGGAGGAGGATGTAGGATTGACGAAATAGGGCAAAGAAAGGAGAATGGAAAAAGAATGATGAAGGGAAGAGGAAAACTAAGGAAGGATGAGGATGAAATAAGGGGAGGATTAAAGGAGGAAGATGAAAGAGGGATGAGGATGAAAGAGAGAGGAAGAATAAAGAGAGAGGAGGATAAAGAAGGAGAATTAAGAAAGTAGAATGGTGAAGGAAGTAGGATGTTGAAGAAAGGGGAAAGACGAAGGGAGGAGGAGGACGAAGCAAGGAGGTGGATGAAAAGAGAATGTAGATTAAGGAAGGAGGAGGACGAAAAGAACAGGCGTAGATAGGAAAGAGGAGGAGGATGAAGGAGGACAATGAAGGAAAGAGGAGAGAGAAGACTCAAGATAAAAGTATGAAGGAAGGAGGAGAATAACAGGAGAATAAATGGTTTAAAGGCCACTCATGAATAGCCAAGGCAAGGGACAGTGACAGGACAACACCCGAGAGACTGACCATACTACATATGATCAGCACCCAAGCTCCCCATCCACCCAAGGAGGGCCAGGCAATGGCTGCTGATGACTCAGCAGATAGAACTATATAGGCTACCCCAAAGCCCCAATCCTAAGCTCACTAGAATGGTGAGGTTGCAGCGACCAAATAAACTAACGAGCTTGAGCGTTCACCAATCAGGGACGTTACCACATCTGCCACCACAACCCTTTGGATATATAAAAAGATTTACTAATTCTAAGTTC
>NC_090759.1:26295412-26317912 GCF_036898095.1 Palaemon carinicauda
CATACTCTCACTCTCATAATTATTATGAATGTGCGAGTGTCTGTAGGTGCGTTAACTTGTGCATATAACAATTTTGTGTGTGTGTGTGTTTGTGTGTGTCTTCGTTTGAGAATATGCTTGCCACCAAATGTCTTTTCTAATAAAACGTGTTACTTCTCTTGTTTTCAGCATGCATTTTTGAAGTGAAGCTGCTACCCCTATGCCATACCTCAACGGATAGTCAAGATGCTTCTAAAGTAGACAACATCTATATCTTATCGTCATTTATAATTTGAAAGGGCTGTTTCATCTCTTCCAGATTCTCTGTTATTTTCTTGGAATGAGAATCATGTTTCATAACCCATCATCATACCGCCTGTAACCCGAAAGCGGAGCGACTACCAGGTACAATTTTCATATCCATATCTCCTCTCCTCACCGGGAGAACGTAGACCAGAAACAACAATATAAGCAGCCACTTTTTAGTCCACTGCAGGACAAATGCCTCAGACATGCCATTTTCATGTCTGGGGTTTGGGGCAGTTTTCATCACCACGCTGGCAATCGACGGATTGGTTGATGGTGGGAGATTTTTGTCTCATTACAGCAAACCCAACCTTGTATGGGTGGCCCAGAGTTGTACAACTTCACTGATCATGGAAATATATGAACCCATTTCACCGCGGTTAAGGTATCCCCGCTCAGAAAAGGAATATATATATATATATATATATATATATATATATATATATATATATATATATATATATACGTATGTATAATATATATTATATAAATATATATATACAGTATATATAATATATATATATATATATATATATATATATATATATATATTTATATATATATATATATATATACAGTATAAATATATATATATATACGTATGTATAATATATATATATAAATATATATATACAGTATATATATAATTATATATTATATTATATATATATATATACAGTATAAATATATATATATTTATATATATATATATAATATATATATATATATATATATACAGTACTCGCTCTACGGAAATTTATAAAAAGTAGGAAGAGAGAGAGAGAGATGAGAGAGAGAGAGAGAGAGAGAGAGAGAGAGAAGAGAGGAGAGAGAGAGAGAGAGAGAGAGAGTTTTAAACGAGGATGAATTATCTCCGCTTCTACCGGTAAAAGGTTAACCCTAAAATGGCGTCTCTAAACGTTCTTAGGAAGTCCATTACAAATGATTTTCTGAGGGAAGTAAAATTCTTACTTAAGTAAAGACATTTTTCTCAAGCGGGATCGGCCATGAATATTTTAGGACTTGAATATATATACTGTCCTACTTTATAACATCCCACACTACAATACGCATGAGGGGAATACAAAGAGTTTTTTGTACCATTTATGTCTTGTTTTAATTCTAGTAGTTCTGAATTACGAGGGTAAAAGTGTATAAATAATATAAACACTGTCCTTCATTATTCTAGAATTCGAAGCTTGAAAGATATATATTCTCATTTTCTTATCCTGGCTTATTTTAATAGCATGTAACTCTAAACTATTTAGGATCTAAAATGACTGAAAAATAAACTCATGGATGTATCTCAGAGACAAATACAGACAAAAAAAATTGTATACATACATATCCTATATATATATATATATATATATATATATATATATATATATATATATATATATATATACTGTATATATATATATATATATATATATATATATATATATATATATATATATATATATATTATATATATATATTGACACTACCGCTAGAGAGTTATGGGGTCCTTTTGACTGGCCAGATAGTACTACATTGGATCCTTCTCTCTGGTTACGGTTCATTTTCCCTTTGCCTACACACCCACACCGAATAGTCTGGTGTATTCTTTACAACTCTCCTCTGTCCTCATACACCTGATAACACCGAGATTATTCTTCTTCTCTCTGCACAGGACTCTTTAGGTATGGTGAGCAGCTCTTCTAGGAGGACACTGCAAATTTGAACCATTGTTCTCTAGTCTTGGGTAGTGCCATAGCCTCTGTGCCATGTCTTCCACTGTCTTGGGTTAGAGTTCTCTTTCTTGAGGGTACACTCGGGCACACTATTCTATCCTATTTCTCTTCCTCTTGTTTTGTTAACGTTTTTATATTTATATATGAGATATATATATTAATGTTGTTGCTCTTAAGATATTTTTCTTTGTTTCCTTTCCTCACTGGGCTATTTTCCCTGCTTTTCCAACTAGGGTTGTAGTTTAGCAAATAATAATAATAATAATAATAATAATAATAATAATTTTTATTGTTTAAATATGACATAACTGTTTTTGACGTTGTTAATAGTTTATATAAGCCATATCTGTTTGGACACTGTTACTGTTTTTAAAATGATATATTGTTAACTTATTCTCATCATTTATTTATTTCCTTATTTCCTTTCCTCGCTGGGCTATTTTTCCCTGTTGGAGCCCTTGGCCTTATAGCATCTTGCTTTTCCAACTAGGGTTGTAGCTTGGCTAGTAATAATAATAATAATAATAATAATAATAATAATAATAATAATAACACATCAATACTTGAAATTCCCTATTAAAGCTGAACACCGATATCTCGTTGTACCTCTTCACATATATTGTGGTATTTGCACTTAATCTTACCCGCCTCTTCCCTTACAAATGGTGTGCAATATTGATTTACCTCACCCTCTCTCGAATTTACCTAAAAAATTACAAAAAACATACATAAAACTAAAGAGAAAAAACGAAACAAGAAATTTCTTTACCCTCGGTAAAAGTGTAAAAATGTCTAAACAGGCAGTGCCCGACGCCATAATATTTCGGCACTTATGCAAATGAGACAGTCTTCGAGGGCTCATCACTCATACTGAATCGAATTAAAGCCCCATCAACTTCACTATGGTAGTCCGACCCCCTACCCTTCCCCAAGTCCCATAATTTTAACTATACATAAGTTTTTTTTTTTTTTTCCCCTGACACTAGCTTAAAAGTCCTAGTGCAAATAAGATTTTTACTTAAGTTTATACACAATTTTCACTCTTCTACACAACTGTAAATTTCGTATGTTCTTATAGAGATGTACGGTTTCATACTCGTACTTACTACCATTGTGGAGGTTAGGCTGATAAAGGAGCTATTGTAGCCTATTGGAAACGTCTCTGATTTGCAATATGTTGGATGGGAGTTCAGGACCCGCTAAAGTTCTATGGTTTCCAGCGGTGTCTACGAACTCACCATCCTTCTGAGCTATGGATGGAGGGTTAGGGGAGCCTATAGGTCTACCTGCTGAGTCATCAGCAGCTATTGCCTGGCCCCTCCCTGGTCATACCTTGATGAAGGACGGGACTGGGAGCTGATCATATTTATATATGGTTAGTCTCTAGGGTACTGTCCTGTCCCTTGCATCCGCCATTCATGATCGAACTTTAACCATTTAAAATACTAAATCTATTACAATGCCTATTGCAAAAAAAAAAAAAAAAAAAAAAAAAAGAAAAAAAAAAAAAAAAAGTCTTACAACCACTAACAGATACAGAGAGAAATTTTCGAATTCAAATTTTGGGAAGATTAAGTATTACGGCGCTCATTCCATTTATTTTGGTAATTTGAATACACTGAAATGCAAGTCCATTATTACGGTTATCAAATTTGTATTAGAGGCATTAAGTGTCAAACAATATTCAAATTACAATTTTGAACTTCAAAGCAATGGCTTAAGTTATATGCCCATATATATATATATATATATATATATATATATATATATATATATAATATATATTATATATATATATATATATATATATATATATGTATGTATGTATGTGTGTGTGTGTGTACACGTACTTCAAACAAACATTAAGAGTTTTCCCAGGACATGAGACCGAAATTAAAAAGAAGGATAAGCATGGTTAACAAAATGAGATTATGAAAAGTAAAATGGCACTATCTTTTCAAGAAAAATACTTAATCAGAGGGCCTAACCAGTATTAGCTTCCGTAGTGCATCAGAAAATTGGAGCCTTGCTAAAGCCTTAGAAATAAGCCAGTTACAACTTAATGAGCTATTGAAAAAAAAAATGATGGGAATAACACTACGAGACAGAAAAAAGAGCAACATGGATACGAGAGCAAACTAATGTAGAGGATATTTCTAACACCATGTAAAAGAAAGAAATGGACATAGGCAGGGCATATGATGAGAATGATAGATAATAGATGGACATTAATAATAACAGAAGGGTCCCTAGAGATTGCAGAAGCAGGGGAAGGAAGAGGCGACGATGGATTGGAGAGCTAAGAAAATTTGTCCATATAGACTGGCATAAACAAATGCAAGTGGAAGTACATGTCTAAGGCCTTTCTTCTGCAGTGAACAAACAACAGCTGATGATGATGATATACGTCTCTCGGCATTATCACTTGAACATTATCTTAGTTTTATTCATATTCATTTTCAGTCCAATATTTCTACGGCTGTCTTATCAAAATAAGAGCTGTAGCAAAAAAAAGTTATCTTTGTGTCTTAGCTCTTCTTGATGTCGAACTTTAGTATATATTTTTTTTTTTCATGATATCAAAGCTGTGTAACACAGACTGAGGTAAAAGAGCGTGAACAATGATATTACAAACACAGTAGATGTAGAACGAGATAAAAATGTCAACTTCATTCTTCTCAATAAGCTGGGCCGGAGAACGACAATCTTTATTGTATTAAGAAGTCTATGTATCCTTTTCTCCAACTGTTTTCAGAAAAAAAAAAAAAACCTGGGGGAGAGAATAGAACTAATTGCAGCTTCTATTGGAGAATAAACAAAGGAAACTATAAAGAATGTAAACGATTATGGAATTTCCCGTGAAAGGTATTTATTTATTAAAGGGATTCCCATAATATTTAGTTATTTTATTTTTGCTACCTCTGATAGATGTATATTCCTTTCAAAATTTCTCTTTTTACCATCAAATACCGTTAAAAAGATCAACATTTCTAAACAAAGTCCTCAGAGGAATATTGGGAGTTAAATGGCAAGTCATGATTAGAAATAAAACTATAAGAGTTAAGTGGCAGGACATGGTTAGAAATAAAACTGTAAAAGAGATTACGCGAGTGGCATATGTGGATGAGATCATGATGAGGGGTAGATGGAGATGGTTTGGACATGCTCTTCGCACTCCTCAAGAGAGATTAGTTCTCCAAACTTTCAACAGGGCTCTATAAGGCACTAGAAGAATTGGAGGACCCAGGCCTACATGGCTGACTACATGGCTGACAACTATGAATCGTGAATTTGGAGATGATGAGTGGAGAAGGATTGAATTAAAAGCTCAAGATAGAGCCGACTGGCGAAATCTAACCGAGGTTCTTTGCGTCAATAGGCGTAGGAGATGATAATGATGACGATGATGATAATGAAATAGACCAGGCATTCCTATCAAGTAAGGAGATATATCTCCACTTCCTAAACATGAAAATTGACCTTGAGCGCATGTTCAAACACCGCGATACAAGAGAATACTATTTAAGTAAACACAATCTTCGTCCATGTTTCCTTTTCTCTGTCCGATTATGTATTCCAGCCAATTAATTCCTGAAAGGATTTTTCTGTCTCTTTGTTGTTAATACCGATTCAACAGATGATACGATTATGGGCCCAGCCAGTGCGATAAAGCCTTCCCTCCCGGCATTCAACGGTACATTTGCTCATGACTATTTCTGGCGCCTTCTGATCGTAATCTAGCAAATATTTCATCATCCTTCAGGACGAATTAAATGGAGAGAGAGAGAGAGAGAGAGAGAGAGAGAGAGAGAGAGAGAGAGAGAGAGAGAGAGAGAGAGAGAGAGAGAGAGAGAGAGAGAGCCCAATTGTCTCATCAATCGTTGTAGTGGCTTTGTAGTTGTTTTACCAAAATCTTCAAATATATCATTAACACTTGTGAATTTGGTAAGAGAGAGAGAGAGAGAGAGAGAGAGAGAGAGAGAGAGAGAGAGAGAGAGAGAGAGAGAGAGAGAGAGAGAGAGAGAGAGAGAGTACTTCTCAAATATCTTTATATTTGCAATTTAACTTCGAGTATATAATTTCGAATGGACATCGTTTAGTCATTAAGGAACAATCAATAAGAGGATGTCTCATCTATGGAGTTGGAAGCCAGTTGATTCTCGGCGTCCTTCAACTGCTTCGTGTATAAGGTTTAAAACCATTAACGTGGGACCTTACAATGCCATACATGAATTACAACTACAAAGACCTAAACTGTATTCATCCAAGAAGTATCAACTTGGTATGTAAGGAAATGGATTTTCAAGAGTTTACTGTTACATAACATCAGAAAATTATTCAAAGTCTGAGGCTTACTAGGTCCTTACTAAGACCTGCACAGAGATTTTGACATTGTCAAGATTCTTTCGAGCGCAACAACTAGAGGACTGACGCCGCTACCAAAAGCAGTAAAACACCGCTGTTGAGTTAAACTTAAAAATTTGCGTAAAAAACGGTAAAAAATCCTGGAATAAATGTTGCCAGGATTTTACCGTTTTAAAACCGGATATATAGACGTTAAGGAGTGACATTACGGTCACCAACCCTTAAAAGATAATAACAGAGTAGGGTAAAAATCACGGTCGGGTTTATTTACTGAAATAGGGTTAAGAACAGTATATTTTTACGAAGAATTCCCGATTAAAATTACGGTTTGTTTTTTTTAAACAGTGTAGCCATTTAGAATTGTCAGATTATAATTTCATAGAGGAAAACTGAAAGCCTTCGTGCGTGAAACATCAGAGTACAAAGATGAAAGAGAGCAATGTTTTTTCTCAAAATTGTTATGAACCTACTTTTCGTTTTGGTGTATGTGTGTGGGGGGGGGGGGAGGCACTCGGAACAATAACTCCTATGACTTTTCACGTAGATAATAGAATTATCCCCTAAATCTATTCAGGTAAATTATATATTTAAACAAGAGGGGCACTCAGAAGAACACATATCTCCACCGCGGCAGCTTATATCTTGACCTTTTGCTCAAACTTGCCCTTTGAACTTAACATATATTGATGGGCATGCATTTTCATGCACTGAAATATGAACGTAGTTTGAAGTCGCTGTGACAACAATGTCCAAACTTAAGGCTGATTAGGTGAATTGGATATTTTGATTGACCATGACCTTGACCTTCCAAAATTTAATCGTTCCCATATTTTTACATAGCAATTAATCTCTTCAAGTTTCATTACTCTACGATTAAAATTGTGGCCCGGAAGGTGTTCATAAACAAACACACACACTTATAAACATACAAACAAGGGCGAAAACATAATCTGCTTCAAACTTGGTTGTCGAAAGTCAAACAAAAGGGCGATTAAAAACACAAAATCTTAAGATGAAGAAAACTGCCTGGAAAGTATTACTAAGACATGAAAATATCAAACCTGATAAATGGCCGATTAAGCAATTCGTTTGCCAGCGAACTGTATAAGTGCATCTTCTGTAGCTATGATTCGATCCTAAATCTTTGAATATCAACGCATGCAAAGATTCTACTAATGAAATTATAGTATTTAGGGTTTAAATATTGTTTTCGAAAGATTAATAGGGTCTTTACTTGTGCTTTATCAAAGTCTGGCTACATAAGGAAAGTAATGGTTACCCTAAATTCATGGAATTTTGTCATAATGGGATGTGAACAACGAACCCATAAAGATCTACGATCTCATTGTGTCTTTTAGTATATCTTGTTTCAACCAAGACATGTACACTTTGTATTATACAACAAACACAAAACACAAAACATTACACAAACACTATATATATGTATATATACATACATAATATATATATATATATATATATACATGCTTGTATATGCTCTATTATGTATCTATCTTTACATTTCCGTACACACACACACACACACACGCATATATATATATATATATATATATATATATATATATATATATACACACACATACATACATACATATATATATATACATATATGTGTGTGTGTGGAGAGAGAGAGAGAGAGAGAGAGAGAGAGAGAGAGAGAGAGAGAGGAGAGAGAGAGAGAGAGAGAGAGAGAGAGAGAATAATATGAAATAGACACCATTATTAGAGGAGGCGGGGGGGGGGGGGGGGCAAGGACTTGCGCTGGAAGGTTTTCGGGGGAAAAGAGGGAAAACGGGGTAGGTGTTGTAAAACAACTTTCTGAATGTCATTAAAAGTTCCGTCTCAGCTGCTAATAGAACCGGTAATTGCGTGATTCCTCTACCGTAACTGTTTAATCACAGAGTCGGGAATTTCAGTAATTATCACCTACATTTCCTGGCGGTTAATTACCTTTTACGTTTTGCTTATTTGTCGTCAAAATAAGTTACGAGGAAATGAAGATACTTTGTTTATTTAGGAGATGCGTTTCATAACAATAATAATAAGAATAATAATAATACAAAATAATAATAATAATAATAATAATAATAATAATAATAATAATAATTGTAATTTTGCAAACACGGAAAGTATGATGATAATAATAATAATAATAATAATAATAATTGTAATTTTGCAAACACGGAAAGTATGATGATAATAATAATAATAATAATAATAATAATAATAATAATAATAATAATAATACTCATGATAATGATGATGATGATGATGATGATAATAGCAATAATTGTAATTTTGACAACACGGAAATAATAATAATAATAATAATAATAATAATAATAATAATAATAATGGCAATTTTGTCATACTGGAGAAATGTTGTTTAAAAAGTCTGCGGATAATTATATCCCAAGTTAACTAACTTAAAGTATTAAAATATCAAAATCTACAGAATGGTAAAAAGGAATGAAAATATACATCATTGTAGCGTGAAATACTACTACTACTATGAAAAATTCTTGGATTGGAATTGGAGGAATGAACTACGGTCATAAAAATAGGTAGGAAATGGGTATATGAATAAAGGAAACAGCGGAAGTAGCAACTACAGAAATAAGCCAGTAGTAGTAGTAGTAGTAGTAGTAGTAGTAGTAGTAGTAGTATTAGTATTAGTAGTAGTAGTAGTAGTAGAAGAAGAAGAAGAAGAATTAGTAGTAGTAGTAGTGTAGAAGTAATGGTAGTATTATTAGTAGTAGTGGTAGTAGTGTAGAGAGGTAGTAGTAGTAGCAGTAGTGATGTAGAAGTAGTAGTAGTAGTAGTAGTAGTAGTGTAGAAGTAATGGTAGTAATATCATCAGTAGTGTAGAAGTAGTAGTAGTAGCAGTAGTAGTGTAATAGTAGTAGTAGTAGTGTAGTAATGTAAAAGTATTAGTAGTAGCAGTAGTAGTAGTGTAGTAGTATAGACGTAGTAGTAGTAAAAGTAGTGGTGGTAGTAGTATTAGGAGTATTAGTGTAGAAGTAATAGTAGTAGTAGTAGTAGTAGTAGTAGTAGTAGTAATAGCAGCAATTAAAGTCGTGCATCAAACTTTTTACCCTTTTCTATGGGATTAGAACTATAAAACAAAAGATGAATGGCCCTTAATGAATCTGGTAATTACATATTTAATTAGGGTAGAGTTGAAGAACGCCATTAAGAGATCATAAGATGAGTTTAATCGTGTCATCTTCTTTAATGGTTCCGCTAATTACGTCGGTTATCGAAGCATTTTTGGGAATATCAAATTTACCTTTTGGTCTTCAAACACCATCTTCGTTATTACCACAACCCTATTTTTTCTTAGAAGTTGTAGTTTCCAAAGGATATGGAGTTTGGGAAATTAAAGATTTTCGACTTTGTATTTACAATAAAGAGGTTAAATTCAACCACGTTGGCTTTAATAATTCAATTTTACATGAAATTACAATTACTTAAGAATCTAAGATCATTTAAAATTATGTAAAACATTGATCCATTCACTTTTGAATTTTAACAAAAACGGTTTCTTATATATATGTATATATATATATATATATATATATATATATATATATATATATATATATATATATATATATATATATATGTATATATATATATATATATATATATATACATATACATATATATATATGTATATATATATATTTATATTATATATGTATATATATATACATATATACATATATATATATATATATAAATATATATATATATATATATATATATATATATATGTATATGTATATAATTTATATTATATATGTATATATATATATATATACAATATATATACACATATATATACACATATGTATTACATATATATATATATATATATATATATATATGTATATATATACATTATATATATATATATATATATATATATATATATATATATATATATATATATATCAATGAATTGCTTTACTCGTTGATGATTCCATTTTTACTTCAATTGTATTGGAATAATACACTTTACAGTTTATATATGAAATATTCTAATTTTGGTATTGTTTTTTTTTATTTCAATTGTTTTTTACTTCCCTTTTAGCTTATCTATTTCCTAGTTTCCCTTCCTCACTAGGCCATTTTTCCCTATTGAAGCCTTTGGGCTTGTAGCATCCTGCTTTTCCAACTCGGGTAGTAGTGTAGTTAATAATAATAATAATAATAATCATAATAATATTATTATTATTATTGTTACTATAATAATAATAATAATAATAATAATAATAATAATAATATTAACATTACTTTAATAATAATAATAATAATAATAATAATAATAATAATACTGAGAAAATCCACCATCGACTTCAGTCCAGAGAGAGAGAGAGAGAGAGAGAGAGAGAGAGAGAGAGAGAGAGAGAGATTTAAGAATTTTCATCAAATCTCGCATGCAATATTGTACACTAAACTTTCAATTACCAATGGCTTTCTAATCCAAAGAGAAAATGTCATCAATATATTTTCATTCAATTCAAAATTCTGAAGACAGACTACAATGAAAAATTTCATAGCAAATTTAAGTCTTTGTTGATCTTACTGGATTTTCCTTAAATGTTTGTTGAACACAAACTTCGGGCGATTTGTTCACTTGACTTGTTCCCAAAGTTTAGGTAAGTTTATGTATGGCTACTTAGGGAAAGTTTGCAAGTCTGTAGGTAGCCAGACAGGGCAGAATTTAACTCTTGTTAAGTGGAAGGAAGTTCTTAAACAACAGGGTGGAAACCTTCATGCCTATTTTAACTTCCTAGTCGATTTTCCCTTGTTAAGAGTTTACAACAATTACCTGACTAATTGTTTAAGCGATTAATGGGTTTGTGGTTTTATTAACAAGAGTTCAAATTAATTTTACAAATAATCTAAACTCATACGCGAAGTAATACATACTGACTCCCGACCTAATCTTATCTATAAGCATTGCGATTGAATTAATCTTTAAGAACGCACCACTCCCTTAATTAAAATCTGCTCTGTATAATAAAAAGAAAGTATCTGGCTCTATATATATATATATATATATATATATATATATATATATATATATATTTATATATATATAATATATAACATAATATATTATATATAATACATAATATATATATATATATATATATATATATATATATATATATATATATATATATATATATATATACAGTATATATAAAGTCACGCTCAGCTTTCCCCATTCCTCGGAGAAGGGGATGGGAGAAGGAGTAGTCATACCACAGTGAGAGGTGTGCGGGCGCATATGTAAATAATTAGCGGTTATTTTTGACGGGTCATGTACTCTAGTACATATATAAATTTCTCTCATATTTTTCTGTAACAAAGAATTTGCCAGCGGGTTTTAAATTACTCTATACATAACCTAGAGTTTTACGTGACCTGACTTTTTTTTAGTGCAATTCAAATGAGACTTACAATAGAGCGAAAGACAACTCCACGACAGAAATGAAAAAAGAAAAAAAAAACATTAAATGCTCAGGTTTGTTCCTAACATTTTACCATTTCAAACCCTTTTCTGCTGCTGTTTAACTACTGGTCCAACTATGGAAGTTTTGATGACTTGCATTTCATAAACATGGTTAAACCAATTTTAAATTAACTACTCTTGATTTTAGACTATTTTTGTGAAAGGAAAAGGAATGAAAAAGAATAAAAACATAAAAGTCTCCATGTTGAATGTGACACCTTTATTTTTCTTATATATCACGAATGTAAATATAAAATATCTAAAAAAGTAATTCATATAAAGAAAACAGAAATGTGACACCATAAATCTCTTTAAGTCACGTAAATACCATAAAATATCTAAAAAAAAAAAAACATCATCTAAACAATAGAAATATATATCCTCGTAACCAAAATCCGCTAACAATGTTGAATATTGCCTTATTTACAATTGCATATTTACGATATCTTTCATCTTCCTGCAATCCAGCATCTGATAATTTCATTTCATATTTCATTTTGTTCAAATCTTATAATATTCTCCGGATAGCTAGGTTGGTAGCGTCGCGGGTTTCTGTTTCAGAGGTCTCGAGTTCGCGTACCCGCCAGGGCACGAATACTGTGAGACCTTCTACCGGGGGGGGGGGTTTACTCTCCAGGGTGGTGCCTGGGGGGTTACTCTCCAGGATGGTGCCTGGGGAGGGGGGGTACTCTCCAGGGTGGTGCCTGGGGGGGGGGGGTTCTCCAGGGTGGTGCCTGGGGGGGGGGGTTACTCTCCAGGGTGGTGCCGGGGGGGGGGGGTTTACTCTCCAGGGTGGTGCCGGGGGGGGGGGTTTACTCTCCAGGGTGGTGCCTGGGGGGAGGTACTCTCCAGGGTGGTGCCTGGGGGGGTACTCTCCAGGGTGGTGCCTGGGGGGGGGTACTCTCCAGGGTGGTGCCTGGGGGGGGGTACTCTACAGGGTGGTGCCTGGGGAGGGGGTTCCTCTCCAGGGTGGTGCCTGGGGGGGGAGGGTACTCTCCAGGGTGGTGCCTGGGGGGGGAGGGTACTCTCCAGGGTGGTGCCTGGGGGGGAGGGTACTCTCCAGGGTGGTGCCTGGGGGGGGGGTACTCTCCAGGGTGATGCCGGGGGGGGGGGTACTCTCCAGGGGGGTGCCAGGGGGGGGGGGGTACTCTCCAGGGTGGTGCCTGGGGGGGCTACTCTCCAGGGTGGTGCCTGGGGGTGGGGGAGGTTAGAGGTGGCTAGTGATAGTCCCTGCTGGCTTATGGTCGCCCGAGCAGAATGATGTAGATCGTCTGAGTGGAGACCTAAATCCCGCAACTTTAACTTTAACTTTTTATTGTTGTAATTGTAAATCATCTGTAGTGCCCGATGCCACCCCTCTAACGAATTATTTAAAAGTTTAAAGGCCTTTAAAGGTACAGTGAGAAATCCCGAGCTAGCAGAAAATACCCTAGCCTTGAAACTGACCAATGGCTGCTGATTACTCAGCACGTGAAGAATCTTTGAGAGGCAATTAATTTTTTGATGTAATTACTAAAAGTAATATTACCAAATTTTACAAAAGTAAAAGTTAAACACTTCTTGGCTTATTCTAAATGTAAAGCTATTGTAAACAGAAAATATAGCAACCAAATTATATAGCCAATAAAAAGCAACGTATCACCATATGCATGACAAGAAAAGGTTTAAATAAGAAGAGAAAAGGAAGTACAGGATCCAAAACGTTGTGCTGGAAACTTAAATCTCTTACAAATCCTGGTCTCTCTCTCTCTCTCTCTCTCTCTCTCTCTCTCTCTCTCTCTCTCTCTCTCTCTATGAGAAATTCTGCTACCCTCAAGTGACTTGGAAATCGAATGTAAAATAACATAATATTGGTACTTTCTGTAAAACATCAATAAATTCATAGAAACTCAATTTCTCCACTACGAGTTATACTGTAATATTGAATTCCGTTACATAAGTTTATTTGAAAAGTTCGTGAGGGAAAAAAATAATGAAATCCACAAATAACGAATAATAAAATAGTCATCTCCATTGGAGATAAATAACTCTACGGAGTTTCGCTGAAGCGGTCATCTCTTCTAGAACTCTTCCAATAATAATTACAGAATCCCAATATATATCCCTCCTCACAAACTCGCCGAAGATGAACACAAAATTCTTTACAAATTCGACGAAGCTGAATCTATAACAAGTTTGTAACATTTCATCTTTTACAAAAGTCTTATAACTTTTCAGAGTCTGGACTTCTGTCGTTACAGAAAGCTGAGAGGGGATAAAGCCCCCTTGCTTTGTATAGGTTTTTGATTCATGATTATAGTTTTTTTTTTATAAGAAAAATTCTAATTCAAGACTAGAGGGTTAGGAAAAGAGATATTTGTGTGATTATTATAGACAAATGAAAAAAAAAATCGGTAAAATCAATTATAGAAAGAGAAAAGGAAGCCTTTGGAAAAAAAAAGGTATTTTCCTTACTTGTAAAATAAGCGATGACATTAATATTGCCTTCACACTCAAACCCACATACATTTATAAAAATAAGAGTAGATATATAAAGTGAATACATAGATAATTATAAACATACATATAAATAATACACATATATACACATACACACATATATATATATGTATGTATATATATATATATATATATATATATATATATATATATATATATATATATATATATATATATATATATATATATATATATATATATACAGATAGACAATTATATAAATTTATATATTTAAATGGTAGAATGGTATTGTCTTAATATTTACCTTTAATTCTGTTCGGCGCTAAAGTTCGAATTCTTGGCCGGGCATAGGTACTTTGATCCCAAAGTGGTGTGAATTCATACTAAAAGGAATTTGTGGCTTATCTGAAAAAAAAAAATACGGAAGTTAGTGATAAAATCATTATATACAATATAAACACATATATTATGTGTATGTATACATATACAATTACATATATATACCTATAAATATACGCAAATACATATATAATACATGTATACACAGGACATGTATACTTCTATATATTATCATCATTGTCATCAGCAGCCGTAACTAGCCCACTGCTAGACAAAGGCCACAGACATGTCCTTCCACTCCCCTCTGTGTATGGTCTTTATATGAAAGTCTATACACGTAAATTTTCTTAGTTCGTCAATCTATCATCTTCTCTTCATTCCTCTGCTTATTTTGCAATCTCTAGGGACCGATTCTGTTATTCTGGTGTCCATCTATTATCTGTCGTTTTCATTATATTATTTCCTGCCCATGTCTATTTCTTTTTCATATATGTTCTTAAAATATCTTCTACTTTAGTTTGCATTCGTATTCATGTTACTCTTTTTCTGTCTCTTAGTGTTATTCCCATCATTATTCTCTCCATTGCTCTTTGAGTTCTAATAACTGGCGAATGTTCTAACGCTTAATAAGACTCCAAGTTTCTAATGCATAAGTTAATTCAGGTAGGACCATCTGATTAAATACATTTCTTTTTAGAGAAAGCTAAATTTTAATTTCCATAATCTCATTTTTTTTTACCAAAAGCTGTCCACCCACGCTTATCCTTTTTCTAATTTCGGTTTCAAGTCCTGGGGAAACACTTACAGTCTGTCCTTCGCACGTATATTCATTAGCAATCTCTAGTGGTTCGTCCATAACCCTCATTTCTTGTCTGCATTTTCACTGAACATTATCTTAGTTTTACTTATAATCGTTTTCAGTCCTACATTTCTGCTTCCTCCATTCAAATCGTCTATCATCTTTCACAATTCCTCCCATGATTCACTAAACAGAACTATGTCATTTGCGAATCTTAAATTGTTAAGGCATTCACCATTAATATCAATTCCTCCATTTTCTCAATCTAAAGTTCTTATGGGCGAGTTTTGATTAATTTAGTAGAGATGGGGTCTCCCTGTCTAACTCATTTCTCAATTGGGATTTTCATACTATCTTCATATATATATATATATATATATATATATATATATATATACACACATATATATATATATATATATATATATATATATATATACATATATATATGTATATATATACACACATATTTACACACAAAATAAATATAATGTAATATATCAGTACGAATAGTGAAGAAGCATACGAATAAAAAATAAATCATCAACAGTAGCCATATGAATCAAGTCTTACCAGACACCTCAGATCTTCATATACAAAACTCATGGATTGTCTTCTCTTATACTGATAATAATTACTAACATTGATAATAATGACTGATAATGATAATAATTACTAATAATGACAATAATTATTAAAAATGATAATTACAGACCTCTCTATTCTAAATGAATAAACACAAAAATATACAAATACAAAGACAAACAGACGCCTACACATCTTCCGTTTACTCGAGCATCAAATAAGAACCTATTGCGCACATCGCTATACATAACACATACTAAGTCGCACGTAACACGCATTCAATTTATCATTACGACCGATCCTACCAATCCTTTACCAAACCTTTGATAATGTAGGCACAAAGAGCACCCAGCAACGGCCCAATTCCTCCTTATTGTAGGCAGTAGAATCATGCAACAATTACAGACCACAGTTGCAGACTCCAGATATAATTAATTGCTACACTTCATTGCATCCTGCACCTTCCTACTTACCTACCTACCCTCCTCCTCCTTCCCTCCACTCCTATACTCTCCCCTGGTCCCTAAGGTAACAGCTGGTACAAGGGGAGTGGGTGGCAGACCCGTGCCACATGGGATAACTGGACAGCAGCGGAGATTAGAATAACAAGAGAGAGAGAGAGAGAGAGAGAGAGAGAGAGAGAGAGAGAGAGAGAGAGAGAGAGAGAGAGAGAGAGAGTGGATATTCCGACAAGGGAATGAAAGCGAGGAAAATAATGACACGTAATTTGTCATCTCGATAATTAGGATAGTGAGGAGTTTAAAGTGAGGAATTAGAAAGATATTATAATATTATTGACCCATTCAGTTCTTTTCATGGACCCCTACCTCTGAGATCATCTCCGCAATGAAGATTGACGCTTACTTTTTTCACATTATGTTAATTCATTTCATATTTCTAATAATTGTAGGTATTACAAACGTATTTACATATTCTCCTCTGTCCTCATACACCTGACAACACTGAGATCACCAAACAATTCTTCTTCTCTCAAGAGGTTATATTTGCCCGTTGAGATACTACCGCTAGAGAGTTATGGGGTCCTTTGACTGGCCAGACAGTACTACATTGGATCTTTCTCTCTGGTTACGATTCTTTCTCTTTCCCTACACAGACACCGAATAGTCTGGCCTATTCTTTACATATTCTCCTCTGTCCTCATACACCTAACAACACTGAGATTACCAAATAATTCTTCTTCTCTCAAGAAGTTATCTACTGCACTGCAATTGTTCTATGGCCACTTTCCTCTTGGTAAGGGTATAGACTCTTTAGCTATGGTAAGCAGCTCTCCAAGGAAAATGACACTTCAAAATCAAACAATTGTTCTCTAGTCTTGGGTAGTGCCATAGCCTCTGCACCATGGTCTTCCACTGTCTTGGGTAGTGTCATAGCCTCTGCGCCATGGTCTTCCACTGTCTTGGGATAGAGTTCTCTTGCTTGAGAGTACACTCGGGCACACTATTCTATCTTATTTCTCTTCCTCTTGTTTTGTTAAAGTTTTTATAGTTTATATAGGACATATTTATTTTAATATTGTTTCTGTTCTTAAAATATTTTCTTTCTTTCTTTCCTTTCCTTGCTGGGCTATATTCCCTGTTGGAGCCCTGGACTTATAGCATCCTGCTTTTCCAACGAGGGTTGTAGCTTAGTAATAATAATAATAATAATAATAATAATAATAATAATAATAATAATAATAAAACGTAAAGCTGTAAGAGAATGCTAGTAATTAAGGTTTATGCTTATTGAGGACCAGTTTCATCAACGCACTTTGAAATTCCACGAAATGAACTGAGTATTTTCACAGGGAATTTTGGAAAGGCGGCAATTACCTTCCTCATCCTAGTTCCCAAGAGGAGAAAACACCATACTATCATCCTAAACTGTGACAATCATAGAGCAAATGTTTCCATGACCTGGAATGTTATCAAATTTAATTTCAATTGATAATAAAAGGATACAAGTTCTTGGCCACTTCATTTAATAATAAAACAGAAAAAAAAATATAGGAATTTGGGACATGGGTAATTACTCTTATAAAACGTCTTCTTGACAAAATATCCTAGAATCTATTAAACTAAGGCATTTTAACGCCCTCTCAAAAAAAGGTCCCACACTTAAAATTCTCCAACTGATGAAGAAAAATTTGTCTATATTTCTATGCATGTGTTCAGAATCATGATGGGCAAAGTAATCTCTTTAGGAATGCGGGTTAAGTTAATGGTTCCCTGTTTCGTCCTCTGGCCTTGCATTCCCAGACACCCACATGAGCGGGCAATAAATAAAACCTAATATATCCCATTTTTTTTTTTCCGAAAAGATATATGCAATCTTAATCATTGAGGCAATATATGGACTTGGAAATATATTTTTTATTAATAGAAAATCAAATAATGGTAACATATATACTTTTTAACAATAGAAAATCTAATAATGATAACGAATATAATTTTTTAAAAATAGAAAATCTAATATTGGTAACTTAAGCTTCGCATTTTATAGGGTAAAGATATTTTATGAAAGTTAGAGAGAGAGAGAGAGAGAGAGAGAAAGAAAGAGAGAGAGAGAGAGAGAGAGAGAGAGAGAGAGAGAGAGAGAGAGAGAGAGAGAGAGAGAGAGAGAGAGAGAGAGAGATTATAGCATTGTCGGAGAGGCCGGATAAAAGAAGTATGGCGTGTACCGTATGCGTATCATACGCTCGTTCATACGCTCGTACACTGTCACGGTTTTTTTTTTTTTTTTTTTTTGATAACTTATTTATGCCTGTATATGCTTGCATCAATCTGTTTGAAATTTACTGGCCTTCTTTCATGGAAAAGTGTCAGTATAAAAGCTCGCTGCTTGTGGAAATAAAAGTTAGTTGCATTCACTCCGCTTATCAGTTAACACCTAACTGGTGCATCCAAACAGAAGACACAAACCAATTGCAAGAGATTAGCTATGGCAGCAAGGCTTGCGAGAGGAAGATAAATAACTGAGTATTAGAATGATGATCTTGTAATATAAATATATATATATATATATATATATATATATAAATATATATATATATATATATATATATATATATATATATATATAAGGAGAGGAAGATGAGTAATGAAACATTAAAAAGATCATCTTGTAATACTGATATTAACAAAGGGACAAAGAAGCCAATTTCTAGGAGCTGAAGGTGTGAAGTGGAAAGAAAAGACTAAGATATTGGTGAGGAGGTAGTTAACAAGCCAAAGTGAGGAAAAGAAAATGGGGGGGGGGTTTAATGGGGGTTAGGGTTGGAGAGGGGGGGGGGGTTGTTTAAGTGAGTGCAATGACGGACGAGCGAATTGCGTGTCACCTTTGAGGGGGAAAGTCCCGACCAGGGTTTAAGCTCGAGCATGTGCCATGTGGCCATTACCTTAAATGCTGCTGTTTTTTACCTTACATTACCTTAAAACTTTTCCCAATTTCCTTAGATTTTAAGCTATACTCAATGTTTTTTTAATGAGGCGCATTTGCACTATCTCGCAGTGGTGCCGTTTTAGCTCGGGATAGTTTCCTGCTAGATGATTGGTTGGTTGGACAAGATAATTTTAACTAATCAGCTAGTAGGAAACTTTTCGAGCTAAAAGGGCATCCATTGCGAGTCAGTGCAAATACGCCGCATTAAAAAAAAATTCTATAGTAAAACTGAAATTACCTTAGAATTACAATGAAAATTACCTCAAACTAAGGTAATTACTTTAAACGTTTAACCCTGGGTCAGTCCGACTGAGAAACTCTTGACTACGGACTTGCAAGACAACCGGGAGCTTTTGCACCTTCAGAATGGGATAAGGGAGTAAGGGGGAGGGAGAAAGGGGGAGGGAGAGGTTAAAATTGTTCTTATACACGCTCATCCGTCGATAACTGCAGTCCTGGGGCGCAAAAGGTGTTGCTAATGGAGTGTGCGGAGTGGTCATAACGGGGGACCATTTCTAACGGGGAGTTCGAGCGATTGGATGCCGTTTTATAAACATTTCTCACCTTCCGCGGTCGTTCTGAGCGGGTATGACTGTAATTTATAGCAATATGTTGAATTCTTCATTAAGGATTCGATATTTTTCTGTAAGGTTTTGTACAATTTTTCATTATTTGTATAGTATTATTTGCAAAAAAAAAAAAAAAAAAAAAAAAAAAAAAAAAAAAAAAAAAAAAAAAAAAAAAAAAAAAAAACCAGGATGCAATTTTTCTTATTATCCGTATTCCTCTGTAATCTTTTATACATTTTTCATTATTTTATAGCATTATGGCAATATGTTAAATTCTTCATTATAGATTCGATATTTTTCAGAAAGATTTTGTACAATTTTTCATTATTTTTATAGTATTTGTGAAAAAAATAAAAATAAAAACGAGAAGCAGTTTTGTTTTTCTTATTACCCTTAATTTTCTGAAAGTTTTGTACATTTTTCATTATTTTTAAAGCCTTATTTATGAAAAAAGAAAATTAAAAAAACAAGATGCAATTTGTCTTATCCTGAATTTTCTGAAAGGTTTTGTACATTTTTTTTTCATTATTTTTATAGCATTATTTGTGAATAAAAGAATGTAATTTCATTGTTATCCTTAAATCTAAAACGGACTTTTCAAATGCTGCAATGGTTACACAGCTCAAAAGTAACTACAAATAATCAATTCATTTTATAGCAGTATTTATGGAAAAAAAAAAAACAAGATGCAATTTTTCTTATTATCCTTAATTTTCTGAAAGGTTTTGTACATTTTTTTTCATTATTTTCATAGCATTATTCATGAAATAAAATAAAAATAAAAAAAACAATAATGTAATTTTATTATTATCCTTAATCATACAATAGACTTTCCAAATGCTACATTGGCTACAGTGCTCAAACATGACCACAAATAATTAATTTCAGATAAAAAATTCTTCTGAAGAGTAAAGGCTTAAATACACGTTCAAAAAAATCGTCAAAATTTTGCATCAAAATTTGAGCGTGTGTGGGACGTTTTGACAGCGTTTTGATGTCAAAATGTCCCACACACGCTCAAATTTTGCATCAAAATTTTGATATCAAAATTTTGATGCAAAATTTTGACGATTTTTTTGAACGTGTATGGGCCCCTTAAGTTGTGAATTGTTGTTAAACTGCAGGGGAGGAGGTCTCGAGTTAGCGGAAAGGCATTAATGTAAATATCCTGTTCGTAATACTAGGCATACAGTTAATTCCAATATTCAGGCCTTCTCCATCATGAGGCTCAGTACTACACAGTACTCTAGAAGTTTTATTCCAGCTGCGACCAAGTTGTGGAATGATCTTCCTAATCGGGTAGTTGAATCAGTAGAACTTCAAATCTTCAAACTTGCAGCTAATGTTTTCATGTTAAACAAGCTGACGTAGGTCTTTTTTTTAGTCTATATATTGATTATCTGTTTTAATGTTGTTAATGTTTTTAAATATCTAATTTTTTATTTTTTCATTACTTATGATATCGTTTATTTATTTCCTTTCCTCACTGAGGTTACTTTTCTCTGTTGTAGCCCTTAGGTTTATAACATCTTGCTTCTCCAACTAGGGTTTTAGGTTAACTAATAATAATAATAATAATAATAATAATAATAATAATACATACATACATACATACATACATTACAAATGGTGAATATATTAAACTGCAAAGCTATTAACGATTCAATAACAATAAATAATTATTGAACGATTTTATCGTGAAATTTTTGCTTTCAATTAAAACTCGCTATTTATTTGAACTTTGATTATGTTTTTGACTAAAACTTGACCATTTATTTTAATATTTCAATCACATATAAATTAATTCTATCTGATTTCCAAATATAATTTTAATTGATAATGCAAATATATCTGATTTTCAATTGCAATTAAAAAAAAACTTTGCATTTAACTTTCTTTTAATATCTTCAATAACAAATGAATTTTCAACGAATTTTCCAATACCGTTGCGGTGAACCTTGACATTCCCCTCAACTGAAATTACATTCGCGGTTGAAAAATATCTGCATTACTTTTTCCTATCAATTTATTTTACCAATGGCATAGGGAAATAAACAAAAGTAATAAACAAAGGAAAATCTGTTTCCTTTTTTCAATATCATTGACATTTTACTTTTCACAATTTTGATTTGTTAATAATTTGCTATAAATTACTAATGTTCTTCGTAAAAAAAAAAAAAACTTATTTGATATTTCATCTTCAACATTGAGAATAATAACACCTTCATCTGTCTGTGCTACAACAGCATATATATATATATATATATATATATATATATATATATATATATATATATATATATATATATATATATATATATGTGTATGTATACATACATTATACATACATATCTATACACACACACACAC
>NC_090759.1:26322912-26325412 GCF_036898095.1 Palaemon carinicauda
TATATATATATATATATATATGTATATATAATATATATATATATATATATATAAATATCTATATGCAAACACGCATATATATATACATATATAGATAGATATAGATATATATATATATATATATATATATATATATATATATATATATATATATATATATATATATATATACAGTACACACACATATATATATATGTATATATAAATTATATATATATATATATATATATATATATATATATATATATATACATACATATACCAAAGGCACTTCCCCCAATTTTGGGGGGTAGCCGACATCAACAAGAAACAAAACAAAAAAGGGGACCTCTACTCTCTACGTTCCTCCAGCCTAACCAGGGACTCAGCCGAGTTCAGCTGGTACTGCTAGGGTGCCACAGCCCAACCTCCCACATTTCCACCACAGATGAAGCTTCATACTGCTGAGTCCCCTACTGCTGCTACCTCCGCGGTCATCTAAGGCACCGGAGGAAGCACCAGGGCCTACCGGAACTGCGTCACAATCGCTCGCCATTCATTCCTATTTCTAGCACGCTCTCTTGCCTCTCTCACATCTATCCTCCTATCACCCAGAGCTTTCTTCACACCATCCATCCACCCAAACCTTGGCCTTCCTCTTGTACTTCTCCCATCAACTCTTGCATTCATCACCTTCTTTAGCAGACAGCCATTTTCCATTCTCTCAACATGGCCAAACCACCTCAACACATTCATATCCACTCTAGCCGCTAACTCATTTCTTACACCTGTTCTCACCCTCACCACTTCGTTCCTAACCCTATCTACTCGAGATGCACCAGCCATACTCCTCAGACACTTCATCTCAAACACATTCAATTTCTGTCTCTCCATCACTTTCATTCCCCACAACTCCGATCCATACATCACAGTTGGTACAATCACTTTCTCATATAGAACTCTCTTTACATTCATGCCCAACCCTCTATTTTTTACTACTCCCTTAACTGCCCCCAACACTTTGCAACCTTCATTGACTCTCTGACGTACATCTGCTTCCACTCCACCATTTGCTGCAACAACAGACCCCAAGTACTTAAACTGATCCACCTCATCAAGTAACTCTCCATTCAACATGACATTCAACCTTGCACCACCTTCCCTTCTCGTACATCTCATAACCTTACTCTTACCCACATTAACTCTCAACTTCCTTCTCTCACACACCCTTCCAAATTCTGTCACTAGTCGGTCAAGCTTCTCTTCTGTGTCTGCTACCAGTACAGTATCATCTGCAAACAACAACTGATTTACCTCCCATTCATGATCATTCTCGCCTACCAGTTTTAATCCTCGTCCAAGCACTCGAGCATTCACCTCTCTCACCACTCCATCAACATACAAGTTAAACAACCACGGCGACATCACACATCCCTGTCTCAGCCCCACTCTCACAGGAAACCAATCGCTCTTTTCCTTTCCTATTCTAACACATGCTTTACTACCTTTGTAGAAACTTTTCACTGCTTGCAACAACCTTCCACAAACTCCATATAACCTCATCACATTCCACATTGCTTCCCTATCAACTCTATCATATGCTTTCTCCAGATCCATAAACGCAACATACACCTCCTTACCTTTTGCTAAATATTTCTCACATATCTGCCTAACTGTAAAAATCTGATTCATACAACCCCTACCTCTTCTAAAACCACCCTGTACTTCCAAGATTGCATTCTCTGTTTTATCCTTAATCCTATTAATCAGTACTCTACCATACACTTTTCCAACTACACTCAACAAACTAATACCTCTTGAATTACAACACTCATGCACATCTCCCTTACCCTTATATAATGGTACAATACATGCACAGACCCAATCTACTGGTACCATTGACAACACAAAACACACATTAAACAATCTCACCAACCATTCAAGTACAGTCACACCCCTTCCTTCAACATCTCAGCTTTCACACCATCCATACCAGATGCTTTTCCTACTCTCGTTTCATCTAGTGCTCTCCTCACTTCCTCTATTGTAATCTCTCTCTCATTCTCATCTCCCATCACTGGCACCTCAACACCTGGAACAGCAATTATATCTGCCTCCCTATCATCCTCAACATTCAGTTGTGACCAAGACCCACTTAAGGTCAGTGGGTCATGCTTGTGACCAGATTGTGGAATGCATTAACTCAGGCAGTTGAATCGGTGGAACTTCAGAATTTAAAACTTGCAGCGAAGGTTTTTAGGTTGAACAGGCTGACAAAAGTCTGTCTTTATAATTCATAAATGACAGATCTATTTTAACGTTGTTACTGATCTTATGATTTATTCATTAGTCATCCCTAGTTGGAGAAGCAAGATGCTATAAGCCCAAGGGCTCCAACAGGGAAAAATAGCCCAGTGAGGAAAGGAAATAAGGAAATAAATAAATGATGAGAACAAATTAACAATAAATAATTCTACAAACAGTAACAACGTCAAAACAGATAAGTCATATAAACTATAAA
>NC_090759.1:26332912-26340412 GCF_036898095.1 Palaemon carinicauda
TGCCCATCTTATACCCCTAACGAGGGTCCTCAGCCAAAGGAGAGAGAGAGAGAGAGAGAGAGAGAGAGAGAGAGAGAGAGAGAGAGAGAGATGGCCCTTTTCATTTAATTCTAATTATCTTAGAATCACAGTGACTTCTCTAATAGTGAACTAAGCACTCTTATTATATCATCTCGTGTAGCAAATCTGCTGAAGAATAAAAAAAAAAAAAAACACACACACACTTAACCGTCATGACAGTGAGCTGCCCATTTCGTTTAAATGATGACGGTGACCCGACCAGAAAATAAATAAAAAAAAAAAAAATCGGTGCTGAAATCATTACGTGAAATTGCTTATAATTACACAATTGCATTTATTGTTTGATGTTCGAAAGGTCAATTTGAAAAGAGTGATTCATAATATTTTTATGAGACTATTTTATTTTGGATTTGAAGTAGATTGTCCTAGGTAATTACGGTTCGTGTTTTCTATGATGGATGGGAACTGGGCTTCAACGAACTGGGCTAACAGAGGTGAAAATTTGCTGTTGGAAAAAAAAAAAACACACCTTACATAGTAAGCACTTAAAAGGAAATTAGTTCATGGTGGCTAAGAATTATAAACCGTATTGACAACATAGTGAGTATTTGATGATTTTTTTTCTCAACTTACAGAGGTGCACTCCGCAAAAAAAAAAAAAAAAAAAAAAAAAAAAAAAAACTTAGATAGTAAGCCCTCAAATAAAATTATCTCATCGTTGTTAAAAGTTATGAACCGTATTGGCAACACTGTGATTATTTTTTTTTCTCAGCTTACAGAGTGAAAGCCACAATTTAAAAAAACAATCTAAGATAGTAAGCACTCAAATTAGGTTATTTCATCGTTGCTAAAAATCATGAACCGTATTAACAAAATTGTGATTATTTAATGATTTTTTTTTCTCTCAGCTTACACAGGTGAAATCTGCATAAATAAATAAATTACCTAAGATAGTAGGCACTCAAACGAAATTATGTCATGGTTGCTAAATAATCAAGTACCATAATTGGCACTTACAGAGGTGAAATCCGCAAAAATAAATAAATAAATTACCTAATATAGTAAGCACTCAAACGAAATTTTGTCATGGTTGCTAAAAAAAAAAAAAAAAGAAAAAAAAAAACTTATATTAGTAAGCACTCATGAAATTATTTCATAGTTGCTAAAAAATTAAGAACCATTATTGGCAACACTGATTAATTAAGGACCTTTTTTATTGGCTTTCTCGTCATAATGTATTAATGTGTCTTTATTCTCTCACGGTTGAGAGTTTGTCGGAGGTCTTTCCCTTCTTTTATCTACTTCACGTTTTTGTAATCGATTCAAATAAAACTTTATGCGTACCCAAGTATGCAGTTTCATGTACCCAAGTATGGAAATGGACCTAATTATAGAATTTCATGTATCCAAGTATGGAAGTGAACCCAAGTATAGAATTTCATGTACCCAAGTAAGGAAGTGAACCAAAGTATATAATTTCATGTACCCAAGTAAGGAAGTGAACCCAAGTATAGAATTTCATATACCCAAGTATGGAATTGGACCTGAGTATAGAATTTCATGTACCTAAGTATGGAAGTGAACCCAAGTATAGAATTTCATGTACCTAGGTATGGAAGTGAACCCAAGTATAGAATTTCATCCACCCAAGTATGGAATTGACCTGAGTATAGAATTTCATGTACCTAAGTCTGGAAGTGAACCCAAGTATAGAATTTCATCCACCCAAGTATGGAATTGACCTGAGTATAGTATTTCATGTACCTAAGTCTGGAAGTGAACCCAAGTATAGAATTTCATCCACCCAAGTATGGAATTGACCTGAGTATAGAATTTCATGTATCTAAGTCTGGAAGTGAACCCAAGTATAGAATTTCATCCACCCAAGTATGGAATTGAACTTAAGTATAAAATTTCATGTACCCAAGTATGGAAGTGAACCCAAGTATAGAATTTCATGTACCCAAGTAAGGAAGTGAACCCAAATATAGAATTTCATCCACCCAAGTATGGAATTGACCTGAGTATAGAATTTCATGTATCTAAGTCTGGAAGTGAACCCAAGTATAGAATTTCATCCACCCAAGTATGGAATTGAACTTAAGTATAAAATTTCATGTACCCAAGTATGGAAGTGAACCCAAGTATAGAATTTCATGTACCCAAGTAAGGAAGTGAACCCAAATATAGAATTTCATCCACCCAAGTATGGAATTGACCTGAGTATAGAATTTCATGTACCTAAGTCTGGAAGTGAACCCAAATATAGAATTTCATCCACTCAAGTATGGAAGTGAACCCAAGTATAGAATTTCATGTACCCAAGTAAGGAAGTGAACCCAAGTATAGAATTTCATGTACCCAAGTAAGGAAGTGAACCCAAGTATAGAATTTCATGTACCCAAGAAAGGAAGTGAACCCAAGTATAGAATTTCATGTACCCAAGTATGGAATTGGACCTGAGTATAGAATTTCATGTACCTAAGTATGGAAGTGAACCCAAGTATAGAATTTTATCCACCCAAGTATGGAATTGAACCTAAGTATAGAATTTCTTGTACCCAAGTATGGAAGTGAACCCAAGTATAGAATTTCATGTACCCAAGTAAGGAAGTGAACCCAAGTATAGAATTTCATGTACCCAAGTAAGGAAGTGAACCCAAGTATAGAATTTCATGTACCCAAGTAAGGAAGTGAACCCAAGTATATAATTTCATGTACCCAAGTAAGGAAGTGAACCCAAGTATAGAATTTCATATACCCAAGTATGGAATTGGACCTGAGTATAGAATTTCATGTACCTAAGTATGGAAGTGAACCCAAGTATAGAATTTTATCCACCCAAGTATGGAATTGAACCCAAGTACAAAATTTCATGTACCCAAGTATGGAAGTGAACCCAAGTATAGAATTTCATGTACCCAAGTAAGGAAGTGAACCCAAATATAGAATTTCATGTACCCAAGTAAGGAAGTGAACCCAAGTATAAAATTTCATGTACCCAAGTATGGAATTGGACCTGAGTATAGAATTCCATGTACCTAAGTATGGAAGTGAACCTAAGTATAGAATTTCATCCACCCAAGTATGGAATTGAGCTTACGTATAAAATTTCATGTACCCAAGTATGGAAGTGAACCCATGTATAGAATTTCATGTACCCAAGTAAGGAAGTGAACCCAAGTATAGAATTTCATGTACCCAAGTAAGGAAGTGATCCCAAGTATAGAATTTCATGTACCCAAGTAAGGAAGTGAACCCAAGTATAGAATTTCATATACCCAAGTATGGAATTGGACCTGAGTATAGAATTTCATGTACCTAAGTATGGAAGTGAACCCAAGTATAGAATTTTATCCACCCAAGTATGGAATTGAACCCAAGTACAAAATTTCATGTACCCAAGTATGGAAGTGAACCCAAGTATAGAATTTCATGTACCCAAGTAAGGAAGTGAACCCAAATATAGAATTTCCTGTACCCAAGTAAGGAAGTGAACCCAAGTATAAAATTTCATGTACCCAAGTATGGAATTGGACCTGAGTATAGAATTCCATGTACCTAAGTATGGAAGTGAACCTAAGTATAGAATTTCATCCACCCAAGTATGGAATTGAACTTAAGTATAAAATTTCATGTACCCAAGTATGGAAGTGAACCCAAGTATAGAATTTCATGTACCCAAGTAAGGAAGTGAACCCAAATATAGAATTGCATGTACCCAAGTAAGGAAGTGAACCCGAGTATAGAATTTCATGTACCCAAGTATGGAATTGGACCTGAGAATAGAATTCCATGTAGCCAAGTATGGAAGTGAACCCAAGTATAGAATTTCATCCACCCAAGTATGGAATTGAACCTAAGTATAGAATTTCATGTACCCAAGTATGGAAGTGAACCCAAGTATTGAATTTCATGTACCTAAGTATGGAATTGAACGGAAGTATAGAATTTCATGTACCTAAGTATGGAGGTGAATCCAAGTATAGAACTTCATGTACACAAGTATAAAATTTCATGTACTCAAGCATATAATTTCATGTACCCAAGTATGGAATTTCATATGTGAATTAACAAATAAAAACAACGACTACACATACGCACAAATAAACTCCCTTCATTAGCCAACACTTACACACACACACACACACACACACACACACACACACACAGAGAGAGAGAGAGAGAGAGAGAGAGAGAGAGAGAGAGAGAGAGAGAGAGAGAGAGAGAGAGAGAGAGAGAGAGAGAGAGAGAGAATTTTGACGTCGGAGATCACAACAGCTCGACACAGACAAAAGCGAGTTATAGAAAGAACAAACCAATAATTATCCCGCCTGAATGAAGACGCGTAAGGCGTAGTGAAGACAATGGACTTTTACAACTCTTTCCCGACTCGACCTTAATCAAAGCTATTGGCGACAAACAGGCAAAAAAACATTCATTTCTGGCCACAAGTTTCAGGGATTTCGGATTTCCACACCTGCTCCATTGTCTGTTTTTCTCCTCATTTTTCTCCCGACTTTTCTCTTATTCTTAATACGGAGTGAAAGTCACATCTGAAGTTCCTAACGAATTGCCGAGATAAAAAGAAAATGGTCTACATTAAAAGAAATGAGAAGGAATCGGTGTAGAAAGTTTCACAGGGAGAATAGTTCATTTTGTAAGGGGGTCTTATTAGCGTGGGAGAAGGGAAGAGGAGATATTGAAAAGGGCAAAAGAGGAAGAGGCAAAGAGATAATACAGGGAAATAGGGAGGGGGGAATGGAGAAAGAGGGAAATGGGGAGAGGGAAAGAGAAGAGAATAAAGAACGTTAATAAAAGGAAACAGAAAAAAGGTAATGCAGACAAAAAGAAAATAACAGGAATAGGAGGCTTTCCCAAATCCAGATTTCAAACTACTAAATAATTATTATGATTATGAATATTTATTAATCATTAATAATTGCACATTGTCTTAGGCACTTCAACTTATAATATGAGGCAATAAAAATCTCGAAAACGTTGAAACGTTATCAAACGCTTCAAATGTCTCGAAAAGATTAGACCGTTTTTATGTACACAGTGTGCGAAGACCAAGTCGACACTACATGGCAAACGTTACGTAAAGGTTAGAACGTTTTTATGTTAACACATGGTGCAAAAACCTAGTTCACGCCACAAGGCAAACGTTAAGTAAAGGTTAGAACGCTTTTATGTTAACATATGGTGCAAAAACCAAGTTCACGCTACAAGGCAAAGTTAAGGAAAGGTTAGAACGTTTTGATGTTAACACAGGGTGCGAAAAAACAAAGTTCACACCACATGGCAAACGTTAAGTAAAGGTTAGAACGTTTTCGTGTAAACTCAGAGTGCGAAGACCAAGCTCACACTACATGGAAACGTTACGTAAGGCTTAAAACGTTATTATGTCAACACAGGGTGCAAAGGACAACTTCACGCCACATGTTAGACTTTACGTAAAGGTTAGAACGTTTTTAAGTTAACACAGGGTGCGAAGAGCAAGTTCAAACTACATGACAAACGTTACGTAAAGGTTAAAACGTTTTTATGTTAACACAGGGTGCGAAGACCAAGTCCACACTACATGGCAAACGTTACGTAAAGGTTAGAAAGTTTTCATGTCAACACAGGGTGCGAAAAAACAAAGTTCACACCACATGGCAAACGTTAAATAAAGGTTAGAACGTTTTCATGTAAACTCAGAGTGCGAAGACCAAGCTCACACTACATGGAAACGTTACGTAAGGCTTAAAACGTTTTTATGTCAACACATGGTGCGAAGGACAATTTCACGCCACATGGTAAACTTTACGTAAAGGTTAGAACGTTTTTATGTTAACACAGGGTGCGAAGACCAAGTCCACACTACATGACAAACGTTACGTAAAGGTTGAAACGTTTTTATTTTAACACGGTGCGGAGACCAAGTTCACACCACATGGCAAACGCTACGTAAAAATGCAAATGATGTGCAAAAGTTGGAATGTTTTTTTAAGAGTTAGAACTTTTTTCAACAGTTTATATATTTTGTAGTTAAAGAAGCAAACAGGTCTGGAAACAGCTTTATCGTGATAAGCGTTATATGAAAAGTCTTCAAATATCTATGAAGTTTCGTAATTGCAAAAGCAACGTGCATATGTTATCAAAAGCAACAATGCCTGGAAACCTGGTTAAACTATAATTAAATATTATAAAAGAGTTATAACATTAGACCTGACGTTGTGTAAAGAAGTTACAAAACCTAAATTACATAATTTATAAGATCAGACAAAAACATACCACTTGATGTAATCAATTTAAGATATTTTGGCAAAATTATATTAGAAGAGATGAAATGTTAGGAAAGAGTTAAATTTGTCTTCAAGGGTTGATCATATTTTGCGTATTAATGTTTCGCTAAATTTACAAATGCAATCAAACAAAAGAAAAGAAGGGCCATTGCAAGGTAAAGATACTCAAGTTAAAGTGATTAACGCCTATGATGTGCATAAAGTTAAACACTGGATAAATCACGAAGACCTACTTTTAAGAGCTTGCAGTTTTGCTTGGGTTGATAAGAAGGATTGTGTTGAAAACTATGTTCTTCACATGACAAACATCACGTAAGATGTTTTTTTTTTTTTTTTTTTTTTATTTATTTTTTTTTTTTCAAGAAATAGAATGTTCACAAAGACATTGGATATTGCAACCGAGTTTAAACGTTTTACAGACGTACTGAGAGATGTTAGTATATCAAGCTTCATCATCATCTCCTCTTACGCCTATTGACGCAAAGGGCCTCGGTTAGATTTCGCCAGTCGTCTCTATCTTGAGCTTTTAATTCAATACTTCTCCTCCATCCTTCACCTCCTACTTCGCGCGTTGGGTGTAGAGGAAATGCCACCCTAAATCTCGACGAAGTCACTGGCAGCAGGGTGACGGGTTGGTTTTAAGGCGATGGACAAACTGTCTCTTCGGCTTTTACTCCTGATGCCTGCAGGTTGACCTTACTAAAATTAGTATGGCCCGGTAGGGGTCACTTACCTTAGTTAGATGGGCACTGCGCATCACTAGAAACTGGCTATCCTTTAATGTATCTAGCCAATGAATCCTCTATGGATTTAGTCAGTCATGGATATCAAAGCTTATAAAGCGGTAAACATTCTGTGAGAATTTAAACATTTTGTAATCGAACGCTCTGTAATCATAAAATATCATGAAAGCCAACATGTTACCAGAGTTTAAGTGTATCGAAATAGTACAAATTTAATGGTATGAAGTGAAACGTTCGGCGAGTTAGCGAGTAAAAAAAAAAAAAAAAAAAGAAAAAAAAAAAAAAAAAAAAAAAAAAAACCCATGATGGTTGCTAGTTCTGTAAGAGTTTAAACATAAAGTAAGAACTTAAAGTTTTATGAGTAATTACATGGATCGTTGTCTCCACCCACCAATAAAAAAAATCAGCAAATGATGTAAGTTTGGTAATGAAAACGCATTATGAGT
>NC_090759.1:26345412-26377912 GCF_036898095.1 Palaemon carinicauda
ATTTTTCAACACAAAGAAAGAGTTGATGTGGAGTAATGTAGAAATGCCTTCCACAGACTAACTGCATTTTTTTCTCTGGCTTTTAAAAAATAATTCCAGAGCCCTAACTAATCCTAAAGTTCTGTATAAATACAGAGGTATGTTTCCATTCAAGGAGGGCATCTATCTAAAGAAAAATATTCAAGTCCTCTTTTGAGGATTGGAGTATCTATGATGAATAACTTCTTAAGTATCTCCTAGAATCCAGAGGATGTTTTAAGTTGGTTAAAATGACTAAACGTAGTGTGATTACCTATACTTGACTAAAACATATTTACTGTAACACTTCATGTTCTGACTAAGAGAAGTTGCCCATCTACTTCTGGAAAAATTCAGTTGCCCTTAAGAATTTGACTATCCTTTCCTGCAATATGAATTCTTTCAATTGGTACCTGGTCAGACAGATCCGGAATGCAATCATGCTCTACATGTGCGTATTATGGGAAATGACAAACCTTCATTCCATTAAAAATCTGCTTTATTTTCCTTAATTTGGACCTGTATTGTCTGACAATTTGATGCAAACTTCAAAAGTACCTATGGTCAAATATAATCTCAAGGTTAATCCTTTTCATTAAAATATCAAGTTTCATACATATAAAGGAATATTCTCCCATTTAATTTGAATTATGTTAAAAAAAATAATAAAAAGTATGTGCAGTTAGAGGCTGAAGTGACACTGCAAAAGTCCTTAAGCGCTAGGTTAAATTAGATTAGGTTAAGTTACATAGAGTTGACTTCCATGAGGACCCACAACGCAGCAGCCGTAAAACAGACAATAGGCCCCTACATAATCTAATCCCAACTATGAGGATTGAGATAATGCAAATGAAATAACCCTTCCTTTATCAGCGTACTTCTGGTCTAAAGTCAATTACCATCCTTACAAAATAACAGGCATCATTCGCAGCTCTCACCATTAGCTTCGAATGCAATCGCCTTTCCAGTGATAATCTATTCTCCCATTTAACTAAGCAGTGAATTTTGGAGATTTTGGGAATGCCTACTCTATTTCCTTTGAGACCAGTTCCCCCACCACATGTCTTCAAATTAAAATTTGGTATTTCAAGGCAAAGCTATGCGACTTCATTGAGGCAATCTCTCATTAAAAGGTTAATAATTTGATAATTTAAGATTTACAGCATATAAACTTTAATAATTACTAAGAAATATTTTCAATTTTTATCGTTTATGAATCAAAGAACCTCCCCCAAAAGAAAGAAAGGCTTGGATTAGTATTAGAAAGTCACCCCAAATAAGCCCACCACCTCTGACTACAGTTTGGCAGGAGCTGAAATCTGGACAAAGAAAACGGAACAAGTTGCAAACCAGGTCAACAGTTCTTTTACTCCGAGTAAAAGGTTAATGCTGCTAACTGTATTATCACCATTCCCACCTCCCTACAACTCTCTGGAACTGAGCACAGACAAAACCGACGGAATTTCGAAGTCTTTCATTCCCTGTTTCTCTTCCTCAGATCGAGCTTCAGTGATTTCTTATGGGCCCTTTGCTTCCTAAAACTTCCATCAGGAGGTCTTCGCCAAACAAAAACGCTCTGGAGAGTGAGCATCAGTAAACCACATGAACTGTTGTCCTCGATTTATTACAGGATTCTGTTATTAGCCATTTTTTTTCTCTACACACGAGTATTAATTTCGATTTAAACTTAAGCTTGATTACGTCTGGCCTTGATTAATTTCAACATTCTACAATCAGTTATTTTCCTAAATTATTAAGATATTTTTTTACCTATATTCAAGATTGGCCAATGCTTATAATGCTGTAGCAATTAATGACTTATTTCTAGTACGCAATTCAATTAATCCTTTTTTTTTATTTCCTCACTCTAAATAAAGAAAGGCAAAAAACTTCTTCTTCTTTGTCTACATCTTTTCCCCCTTCTACGTGGGGTCGATGTTTCTGGTCAGCTTTCTCCATCTACCTCTGTCCCACACCTCATCACCGGTTAATTCCTTTGATCGAAGGTCATCCTTGATACAGTCCACCCACCTTCGCTTTGGTCTCCCTCTCCTTCTCGTTCCCTGTACCTCCATTTCCATTACTCTCCCCCAATATACTGTTCATCAGCCTCAACTTGGTGCCGGTCCCAAGCCCTGGTAAATGAGGAGGGTTGGCGGCAGGAAAGGCATCCGGCCATTAAGAATTAGCCAAAACAACTATGGTTAGTGAGCATAGGAATGAAAGAAAGGAAAAAGACTGTTGTCCTAAAAACACGGAATAAAACTAAAAAAACTAATGCTTAACGATAAAATACTCTTTCCACAAGAGAACAGGAGGACTGAATGGATGTACATGTAAAAACTTCTGTTAAGGAGCAATTGAATAACACTAAATGCTTATCACCAGTGCGCCAAACACCACTGCAAGACCTCTATCTATCCTAACACTGAAATGCTGTTTTTTTTAACTATCCTGTATCCCTTTATTTTTTCCACATGACCACACCATATCAAATTATTATTATTGTTTTTATTAAATGCCAACCTATACCCCTAGTTGGAAAAGCAGGATGCTATAAGCCCAGGGGCTCCAACAGGTAAAATAGCCCAGTGAGGAAAGGAAACAAATAAAACATATTTTAAGAAGAGAAACATTGAAATAAATGTCTCCTATATAAAGTATAAACAATTTGACAAAACAGGAGAAAGAGAAATAAGATAGAATAGTGTGCCCAAGTGTACCGTGAAGCAAGAGAACTAACCCAAGACAGTGAAAAACCATAGTACAGAGGTTATGACACTACCCAAGACTAGAGAACAATGGCTTGATTTTGGAGTGTCCTCCTAGAAGAGATGCTTACCATAGCAAAAGAGTATCTTCTACCCACTCATTCTTCTCATCTATCCTTTTCATAAAATATTCATTGTACCCACATTTCTAACCCTTTCTATTTTTTCTATGACAAACATACTTTGTACAAAATTCATCTCAACAGCCTCCATCTTTTTATTTTATTTACATTAAAAAAAAACTTGAATTCTCATATGGAATCTTTCCCTGGTGTAAGCCCTTCGGCTTATAGCATCTTACTTTTCCAACTAAGGCTGTAGCTTAGCTGCTAATAATAATAATAATAATAATAATAATAATAATAATAATAATAATAATAATAATAATAATAATAATAATAATAATAATTCCATGGCGCATTTTAATCTTGGTTTTCGTGGGCATTCCAAGTTACCTTACGATCTTTTGCGTATGCTTTGCTACCTTTATTTAATTTTTCTATGACTCATCTCATCTACCATTCAACTATCATGCAGATTAAATTGTGATGTGTGCAAAAAAGTGGGAGGTTCTGGAGAGGAAACTGGAGAGATGGAGAACAGTACTGGAAGATAGAGGGATGAGGATAAGTAATTCAAGTATTAAAGGGAATGGATGGAAAAATGTAATGTTGGATGGAGAAGAAATAGAGAGAGTATACAAAAGTTAAGATATTTATGGTATTTAGTAAAGGCTAAAAGGAGAAGTTCATATATTTAAGGTCTATATTAAAGGCTAAGGGTTGAAGTTCATATATTTAGGGTCTATATTAAAGACTTAGAGGTGAAGTTCATATATTTAGGGTCTATATTAAAGGCTAAAAGGAGAAGTTCATATATTTAGGGTCTATATTAAAGGCTAAGAGGAGAAGTTCATATATTTAAGGTCTACAGTAAAGGCTAAAGGGAGACGTTCGTATATTTAATGTGTATATTAAAGGCTAAGAGGAGAATTTCATATATTTAAGGTCTATAGTAAAGCCTAAAAGGAGAAGTTCATATATTTAGGGTCTATATTAAAGGCTAGGAGGAGAAGTTCATATATTTAAGGTCTATATTAAAGGCTAAGGGTTGAAGTTCATATATTTAGGGTCTATATTAAAGACTTAGAGGTGAAGTTCATATATTTAGGGTCTATATTAAAGGCTAAAAGGAGAAGTTCATATATTTAGGGTCTATATTAAAGGCTAGGAGGAGAAGTTCATATATTTAAGGTCTATATTAAAGGCTAAGAGGAGAAGTTCATATATCTAAGGTCTATATTAAAGGCTAAAAAGAGAAGTTCATATATTTAGGGTCTATATTAAAGGCTAAGAGGAGAAGTTCATATATTTAAGGTCTATAGTAAAGGCTAAAATGAGAAGTTCATATATTTAAGGTCTATATTAAAGGCTAAGAGGAGAAGTTCATATACTGTATTTAAGGCCTATATTAAAGGCTAAAAGGAGAAGTTCATATATTTAAGGTCTATATTAAAGGCTAAGTGGAGAAGTTCGTATATTCAAGGTCTATATTAAAGGCTAAGAGGAGAAGTTCATGTATTTAAGGTCTATATTAAAGGCTAAAAGGAGAAGTTCATATATTTAAGGTCTATAGTAAAGGCTAAGAGGAGAAGTTCATATATTTAAGGTCTATATTAAAGGCTAAAAGGAGAAGTTCATATATTCAAGGTCTACAGTATATTAAGGGCTAAGAGAAGTTCATATATTTAAGGCTAAAAGGAGAAGTTCATATATTTAGGGTCTATATTAAAGGCTAAGAGTATATATTTAAGGTCTATATTAAAGGCTAAGAGGAGAAGTTCATATATCTGAGGTGTATAGTAAAGGCTAAAAGGAGAAGTTCATATATCTAAGGTCTATATTAAAGGCTAAGAGGAGAAGTTCATATATTTAAGGTCTAAAGTAAAGGCTAAGAGAAGAGGTTCATATATCTAAGGTCTATAGTAAAGGCTATGAGGAGAAGTTCATATATTTAAGGTCTATAGTAAAGGCTAAGAGGAGAAGTTCATATATTCAAGGTCTATATTATAGGCTAAAAGGAGAAGTTCATATATTCAGGGTCTATATTAAAGGTTAAGAGGAGAAGTTCATATATTTAAGGTCTAAAGTAAAGGCTAAGAGGAGAGGTTCATATATCTAAGGTCTATAGTAAAGGCTATGAGGAGAAGTTCATATATTTAAGGTCTATAGTAAAGGCTAAGAGGAGAAGTTCATATATTTAAGGTCTATATTAAAGGCTAAAAGGAGAAGTTCATATATTTAAGGTCTTAATTAAAGGCTAAATGGAGAAGTTCATATATTTAAGGACTATAGTAAAGGCTAAAAGGAGAAGTTCATATATTTAAGGTCTATAGTAAAGGCTAAGAGGAGAAGTTCATATATTTAAGGTCTATATTAAAGGCTAAAAGGAGAAGTTCATATATTTAAGGTCTTAATTAAAGGCTAAATGGAGAAGTTCATATATTTAAGGACTATAGTAAAGGCTAAGAGGAGAAGTTCATATATTTAAGGTCTATAGTAAAGGCTAAGAGGAGAAGTTCATATATTTAAGGTCTATATTAGAGGCCAAAAGAAGTTCATATATTTAAGGTCTATATTAAAGGCTAAAAGGAGAAGTTCATATATTTAAGGTCTATAGTAAAGGCTAAGAGGAGAATGGATGGGGAAGTAACACATTTTATGTAAGCAGCTGGAACAAATGGAGAACACCCTCCGTTTCTTTTTTTTTCTTTTGTGAAAAAAGTACCTTAAAGACTGAAACGATAGTTCCACAAGGGAGTAGCAAGACCAACTATGCTCTACGGTACAGAAACAACAAATATGACAAAGGAAGAAAAAAAATGGACATCAGAGGAGACGAGAAAGTAAAGATGGATGTATGGTGTAACGAGGGAGGATATGATTAGGAATGACTTTAAAAGGACAACAATGGTGGCGGAAATATCAAAGAAAGTGCAGGAGGGAAGTCAGACTTGGTAAGGACACCTACAGAGTATGGATGGGAGACCACATAAGAAGGAATGCCATGGAGATGGCCATGCAGGGTAGAAGAGGGAGACCGAGAAAGAGGTGGAGAGACTGTATAGCAGAGGACTTGAGAGAAAAGGGACATATGAAGCAGATGATCACGGTAGATGAAAGCGGCTCTTCCAAAATAGCCGTCCCGTAAAGAAATGAGAGTAAATTGAAAAGAAGGCATACAACATTCAAATCCCCAGCTATAACCCATATTCATATCCCCAGGAAGCCCTTCAAGAACAATCTTAATGCCATCATTAAAATAATTTCTTTTATGGCGGTTAATGTACAGTATATTAGAGAATTATTATTTCTTCCAGTTATCATAATCGTTATTGTCACTATCGTTATCATCTACACAGCAATGATAATTATAATATTCTAACCGTGATCATTATGATTATTAGTCACACAAACCGAAACCCCAATCCCCCAAACCAAGGGGAGACAAGGAAACGATGGACTGCTGTTAGATTAGATGATTGTTATTATCAAAATCTTCATTATCATCACTATGAATAATATTATTATTATTGCTCAAGGCCTTCTAGCTGTGTATCTCAGACTGAGCATGACGCAACACTTACCGGGAAAGTCATAAACTAATAATGAGAAGGTAAAGTCGCTGATGAAGAAAACCTGGCATTGCAGAAACATTTAATTAAAGCAATTGAAAGAGACGAGACTGGAGCACACAGAATTTATTACACCTTGAATAAATTCTGAATAAATTTTCATTAATTTCTCTCTCTCTCTCTCTCTCTTCTCTCTCTCTCTCTCTCTCTCTCTCTCTCTCTCTCTCTCTCTCTCTCTCTCTCTCAATAAGCAAACCTACGGGGGATGTTCATTGACTAGCTCGCACTCAGACAGACACATGAATCTCTCTCTCTCTCTCTCTCTCTCTCTCTCTCTCTCTGTCTCCTCTCTCTCTCTCTCCTCTCTCTCTCTCTCTCTCTCTCTTTTACACCACAGAAGAAAATGCTATTAAATGTTCTCCCCTTTAGAATATAACATTAGATATTGTTGACGGCCTCTCTCTCTCTCTCTCTCTCTCTCTCATCTCTCTCTCTCTCTCTCTCTCTCTCTCACACCACAGAAAAATGCTATTGAATTTTCTTCTTTCGATATATACATTAAATGTTGTTGCCCGCCTCTCTCTCTCTCCTCTCTCTTCTCTCTCTCTCTCTCTCTCTCTCCTCTCTCTCTCTCTCTCTCTCTCTCTTTACACCACAGAAAAATGCTATTGAATTTTCTCCCTTTGAAATACATTAAATGTTGTTGCCCGGCTCTCTCTCTCTCTCTCTCTCTCTCTCTCTTCTCCTCTCTCTCTCTCTCTCTCTCTCTCTCTCTCTCTCTCTCATATAAATTCATGGTATGCCTCCATCTCTCTCTGTGTCTCTGTCTCTCAAAACAGAAAGGAAGAGAATTCGTAATTAGCTTAAGTCCTTAGAGACACCCCCTCCATCCCCCAACCCCATTACTTTTTTTCCTCCCACACTAGTGTTATTGGTTAGACTAATTACATGTTTATTGGAGGGAGAGAACGTAATTACATCCCTATCAAGAAGATTAAATTCTGACCATAATTGAAAAATAGGAAACAGATTACGATATTAAATTTGATATCTTTCATATTAAATGATCATCGAGATTAAATCTGCCATGATTGGGTATCCGGCTCGATTTAGAATATATTTGTTTGCTCGTATTGTCATGTTATTTGCAAGCTCGGAAACGCACACACACAATCATTCAATGCCCTTCTGCATCCCGGCAATGACCCTCCTCGGTTGAACTCATTAGTAAATCATGTATTTGAGGATACAAACAGACATAGTTCACTTTGTTTTCGATGGAGATTTTTCACTGGAAAGTCACAAGTATCCCCGTTAATATTTAATAGATCCACTGAAATGTGGATTAAGTAGAGGAATGGGATAGTAGATGCAGTAGCTGCGTGGTTCAGTATTCAGCTTGCGGATAGTAGGACGGTGTTCGAACCCAGAGCATTGCTGTAATGAATGCCAGCATTTTACTAGCGTCAAGAAATAGGATCTGGGGCTAACATCCTTCATAGATACTTGCTAAGAAACCAAGTACCTCAACTCTTCTGGCGATACCACCTTAAAAACTTTAAAGATATGAGAGAGAGAGAGATGAGAGAGAGAGAGAGAGAGAGAGAGAGAGAGAGAGAGAGAGAGAGAGAGAGCTGGAACGTTGGTAAAGTAAAAAGGAACAAAAAGTGAAAGTGAGTACAACTGACAATACTCCAATCGCAAAGATATAGGCGGTCTGATAAACTACTTAAATACATATAAGATGAACACATAAAGGAAATGGCTGACAAAAATATAGATGGGTAAGACATAGCTTTGCGAATTCTACTCAACGATAAAAACGTGTTCAAAGAATTAGACAGGGATTAAAAACGGACTGAACTTGACAATTAGTGTTACTTTTCCGATACTGGAATGCTGGTCAAGGAAGCAGCAACTGAAATTAGTAAAGTTATTTTCTGACTGACAGCCATACACGTTTTTCTTACAAGGTCGATGAATATTTGCTTCCTTTATAGGAAACCCTAAAGTTTCCATTATCCTCTCCATTTCTAAAAGGACTGAACTCCGATGCGGTATTGGCCGGCCACTCCAAATAGCCTCACGATTAAAACTAAAATATTTGGATAGTTATAAAATCCCTTGGTCTCAAATGAACACTCAGGAGAATGATCCTCAACATAGTTTGGCCACCCAATGTTAACATGTATTCACGTGTAGCAAGCAGCGCACATTTAAATGAAGAGGGATACCCAATCAACATTTTCTTTGATACTCCAACTGTCATTGGACTTCATGTAAAAACGCGTTGAATGGTAACAAGCTAATTTAAACTCGGCCATCATTCCATTGTTATGCTATCTATTTCTATGTCAATATCAACGTTATCGATAAAATCCGTGGATGTAAACACAATTGTTATCCTTATGTGACCTCTTACGGGACTATAGTAACTATATTGTCTGTCAATAAAGTTAGTTTCTTGAGAGCCACCTTTCACATTAGCAGATCATTTGCACTCCTTACATTGATGACCTAAAGAATACATCAAACACCCAGCCCGCGTCGCAGCTAACCGCTTCATCTGCCATATCCTCCGATGACGCCCACCACTGACCCCAACTCATCTGTCCATGGTGCCACAGTGAGGTTCCAGCCCTTTGCCAGCAGAGATGCATTTGCCTGGTTTAAATGCGGCGAAATTAAGTTCTGCTTCAAGGGGGTGGCCCGGTCAGGCACCAAACCCTACTATGTCCTCACTGCGATCCCCGATGACACCACCTTCCCAGAAATGTCTACTAGTTTTGCATACAAAGGGATGCCCCATGGAGTAGGATACCTCTGAATCATTCCTTCTGGAGCAATGCGTTGCCAGTTTCTCTTGTAGCAAAGAATTTTCAGCTCTCTCAACAACCATTAGGGAATCAAAGGGGTCAAGGGCCCTCAGGGAAATTATCAGTATTGCTATAAGCCTGCTGTAGACTCTTCTCCTCGTGAAGTAAACCTACTTCGTGCTCAAACGCCTGCTGGATCCAGTATAGGCCACCCATCTCTTACCTATGCCACCCAACACTCGAACACCAACCAACACCTTCAAAATCTACTGGATGATACCCATCACCCTTAGTTGTACTACCATCAATGCAGATTGGAGGCTGATGCTAATAAATGTGCTACTGGATGTCAATGGTAAAAAATATGTATGTAGGCCATTTCTTCTGACAGTGGCTTCCCCATTAACTAATCTCTTCTTTTTGCATCATTCTGTATGCAATGTGTGCTTTATAATAGATACTGATGCCTATTGTTCCCTTCTGCTTCATACCAAGACTGCCGATGTTTGCCTGGCAGCCCCCACCTACGGTTACGAGTTGTTGACATTGCTGTTGGGGACTCCAGGTATCAGTGGAATTATTTTCAGAGACGACATTATACTGCCTCCCATCAGTGCAGATTTCCTCACCCATTTCCATCGCCTAGTCAATACCATCTCTTACTCGTTTACGCCTTTACCACATGTTCTTTCCAAACCTCAACCTCCTGAAAGGGCATTATCAGGTGACCATGAATCCAGAAGACATCCCTAAGATCACTATCATCCTCCCCTTCAGCACTTGTACTTCAATTACTTCTGCTTTGGCTTTGGCTTTCATAACATAGGGGCCACATATCAACCATTCATGGATGGCATCTTAGGAGACTTCCCTCTCTGCATATGTTATGTAGATAGCATACTAATATTTTCCCCCTTCAAAGAGGAACACCTATATTACCTGCACATTTCACTCGACTGCAGCAGAACAGCCTTATAATCAGGTATAGTCCATGAGCCAGGCAAGATTTGACTACCATATTGGGGGACTAATAACCACTATGTTTTTCAGTAAGCTTGGTATATGGGTTGTATGAAAATATGTGATGGACATTGCAGAAGCCCAGCTTAATAGCATTTTGGCGGCCATCTTTAAAGATGGCTGCCCTAACCAATAATTTATTATGTATCTCCAAAGAATGCTTCTTGTTCACTTTTAATTCAGTAGAAACAATGCCTAATTGTTATAAATTTGTTGTATATAACATAATGCATCAAATGGCATACTTTTGGGGTGCTTATCTGTTATTTATTTGTTTATATCCAGTAAAATATTGTGAAAAATTTGATTTTTCTCTAATTTTTTTCATTATTTTGTGTGAATAGTCGCATTTTCATTACATTTTTTTCATGTTTTGCTCATATTCAACCTCTGAATATTGTTATTTGTTGAAATATCAAATGGTCACCATGTATTTCTCTGTTCACAGCTTTGTCAAATTAAAAACTAGTGTCATATACATTTATACGTATATTGATATGTATATATACCATTACCTAGGCTATATATTTAAGTCATTCATTTTGTTCATATTTGCTCACTTATTCAATGCTTTGTCTTTTTTTTTTGTGTTTTGAGAGAATTTAGAAAAGAATTAATAAATATTTATAATTATTGACACATTTAATATGATGGCGATATAATATTTGAACGGCCCCTAAATATTTGTTTCAGGCTTGACTTATTTGGCTACCAAAATGGCTGATGAAGAAGTTACAACAAAGCGACCAAGAATGGACCCTAAGAGCTGTGTGTTATGTGGGAAAGTGTCCACACTGAATGAACTAAGTAGTCCTCAAGATGAAGCCTCCTGGATTACCCTACGTGAAGCTGCAAAAATAAGAAACTTTGAACCAATACTTAGCTTGGCACAAGGATTCCTAAAAGCTTTATCAAGTGTACTATATCACAGAAAATGCAGATCTAATTTCACTCGTAAAAAGGCCCTGGATAAGCTAAGAAACCAAGAAAGTTTGGAACTCAAAGAAGATGATGCCTTCATGCCTAGGCAATCATCCCGACAAGGCCCTGCCCCTCAATCTACAGTGTATGATAAGGTGTGCATATTCTGTTTGAAAACATCAAAATATGTGAAACATACAAATACCAGGGAGCCATTAAAACCAGCAGTTGAGCTAAGAGCTGATAAAAGGATTAGGGACATTGCCACTCAACGTATGGATGAAAGAATCCTTGCTATCACATCAAGAGACATTGTTGCAGCAGGATTTGTTGCATAAATCCTGTTACAAAGGCTACACTCGTACTAAACCTGAAAAGAGTGATGACAACCAGCAGGAAGAGGAGCCTTACCAGAAAGTGGAGAAAGCAGCCATGAAAATGTTGAGTGAATTTATTCGTAATGATCTTTTCAATAAACCACGAATTCTTCCCTTAACTGAGCTCACATCAAAGGTTATAACCTTCATGAATCAGAAAGGAATATATGAAGTTACGGATGCCACAAAGAACCATCTACGCTGTACTTGAGGCTGAGTTTAGAGAGGCATTACATTTCTTCACCATATCTCGCCTGGTCTATCTGAGACCTGACAATTTGTCGTACGAATCAGTCATTAATGAAAATGTACTGTTAATGAACAAACTTCAGGCATATACCCAAAATGATGACTTTGATTGTTTAATAGTTAAGATTGCCCAGTTTTTACGCCATGAAATAAAATGTGAAATCCCAGAACAAACATGGCCTCCACACCCTGAAGAACTTAGTGAAGGATATTTGCCAATACCAGACAATCTCATGAAGTTTCTCTGCATCTTACTTTGTGGAAAAGAACAGACACCCACCTTGCGTGTTAATAGGTTGTCATGGTCTATTGCTCAAGATATTATCTCTGGTGTGACTGTATGTAAGGTGCTTACACCCAAGCATGCCCTGCTTCCTTTGGTTGTAAAAACACTTACAGAAAATGTTGAGCTGACTAAAACATTGAATCGATTGGGACATTCATGTTCATATTCAGTTTTAGAAGAGATTGACACTGCACTCTGTCTTGAAAAGCTAGAGAACACAGATAACAATAGGCTCCCATTACCTTCAGATATCCATGCTGGTGTTCCTACAGTGCTAGCATTTGATAACATTGACAGACAAGAGGAGGTACTCAGTGGAGCAGGAACTTCACATCGTGTGAATGGAATAATTGTAAAGGCCAAATCGATGACATGTGCCCCACCTAAACCACAATTATCCATCAGAAAAAAGGACAAGAAGAGAACAATCAGATCCTCTGACATACCACTTCCAGTGTATACTGCAGGCAAAAGGAATGGTCCAGCACCAGTAACACCAGCTGACCTTTCTGAAGTATTAAAGGATGCTGCTTGGAGGGCACAGCGGAGAAATATTCTATTTATAATAGAGCGAGCACAGGACCCAACAAATCAAACAGTAAGTTCGTGGACAGGCTTCAACATTTTAACCAGAGACAATATTCCAGTTGCATCAGACACAGTTGGGTACCTACCAACAATAAATGCTCCTGCAACAGAAATGACAACTGTACAGGAAATCCTCCATCAATCCATCACTATTCAGTCTTCACTCCACCTAGACGGCATAGCAGTTGTCCTGGATCAAGCTTTGTTTGCTAAGGCAACAGAAATTGCATGGAAGTATCCAGAAAAATATGGAAAGATTGTATTAATGATGGGGAATTTTCACACAATATGCAATTTTATGTCTACAATTGGAAAAATGTATGGTGATGCAGGACAACGGGATTTAGCTGTGGAATCTGGAGTTATTGCTGAGGGATCTATTAACAAAGTGCTAGAAGGAAAACAATACAACAGAGCAGTACGTTTTCATAAGCTCATGTATGAAGCCTTAATGAGGCTTGCCTGGCATGCATTTCAGGAATGGCTAGAAGATAAACACCCTGATGCTCTACCATGTTTATTTGAAGCTAAAGGTGTACTAAATGAACTGCATCAGAACATTTGTGCTTCAATTTTTCATGATGTATTGGAAAACAACTCTTGCAAAAGAGTCTTGCAGCTGTTCCATGAATATATGTGTGACATGAAAAACAAGGGTCCGTTGGCATCATACTGGAAGACATACATAGAAATTGTTGAGACACTTCTTGGGTTCTTGCGAGCTGACAGGGAAGGTGACTGGCTGCTTCATATAGCATCCATTCGTGAGGTAATTCCTTGGTGTTTTGCAATGGACAAAACCAACTATGCCAGATATCTCCCTGTGTACTATGCACAGATGACTCATTTGAAGGAGAATTTTCCACAGTTGTATGCTCATTTTCTTAATGGTGGATTTTCAGTACAACTCAGTTCAACTAATCCATTTGCACGCATTGCAGTAGACCAAACTACTGAAGAAACTGTCAACAAGGACACCCAAACTGCTGGTGGTACACGTGGATTTAGTCTTAAACCTGGTACTGTGTCTCGCTATTATTTAACAGCAAAACACCGAGCTGCTGCTGTGAGGCAGTTACGGGAAAGAATATCCATCCATTGTTCAAGTCTAAGTCATCCAGACCTTGAAGTAACTCGCATTATGAGAGATGAAGCTGACGTATCATCACTAATAGTCCTGCTTGAAAATAACTGGATCAATCCTTTCCAGCAAGACCACTTAGATGTAGTCAGCCTTTCCACTAGAGCAGCTGCACCCCCAGAGGTCTCCCAGGATTTATTGTCAGCAAAACAAAAGGAAGAGGAAGCGTACCTAAAGTTTCAAGTACAGCGTCTACAGCAGGGGGAGGGATTCTATGATACCATAAACAGACTGAACCTGAAAACCTTCCACAACATGAAGAAAGGAAGAACTATCAAAGGAACAAAGACTGAAGTAATGCTCAAGGCAGTTCGCCGGGTTTTTGGTAACATGCTTCTGATAGCACAGAACCGTAAGTTGGACATGTTAGATGTTTTCAGTCACCCTTTTGGTCCTCTATCTTGGGCACTAGCTAATGCTGATGGCACTATGAAGAAAACCAATAAGGCTGTTTTGGGGAAGCATTTGGAAGGAAAAGTACATCCAGCAGAAGAAATAAGTGAGCCTCATGCTACAATTATTGATGCCATGGCTCTCATTCAAAAGACCCAAGGAGAGAATCATACTTTTGATGAGTTATCAGATAAAGTGCTTAGCCAGATTCTATATGCAAGCCAAAAAAGTAAAAGAATTGATATAGTGTTTGATATCTACACAGACCAATCAATCGAGACTGCTGAACGGGAAAGCCGTGGACATGGTTCACAGATGGGTATAGCATTTAAGCAGATTAGACCAGGCCATAAGATAAAGAATTGGAGGAGGCTGCTCACTTGTACAGAAAGCAAGAACAACCTGACTGCATTCCTGGCTGAAAGCTGGAAAGATCCAGAGAAAAGAGTGAAACTTGGAGAGAAAGTCATGTTTGTAACATTTGGAAAATAGTTGAAGAACTGGCATCAAGTCAAGAAGAAGCTGATACTCGTTTGCTTCTACATGCTAAGCATGCAGGAGAAGAATCCAACTCACTGCTGTTAATATCAGATGACACAGATGTTTTAATCATTTGTCTTGCTCTGAGCCATCTGATAAAGAGTCAAATATTCATAAGAAGGGGCACTAAACTGCGCATCAGACTGGTCGACACCAGCAAATTGAGTAGTGCTATTGAGGATGGTGTGAGACATGCGTTATTGGGCCTTCATGCATGGACTGGGTGCGACACTATTAGTGCATTGGCTGGACAAGGCAAGCTGAAGGTATTAAAACTAATCATTCAAAACCAGAAATATCAAGTGGCTTTCTCTGAACTTGGTTCAAGTTGGCAGCTTTCTGGTGCAATATTTGAACTCATTGAAGAATTCACAAGTAAATTGTATTCGCGCAACACAAAGCGTCTGTGAGTTAATCAACTAAGGTACGAAATGTTTCAGAGCCGCCAAGGGGATGTTGAATCAGGCCAGTTACCACCTTGTCAGAACACTTTGTACCAGCACACACTTCGTGCTAATTACCAGTCAGCCATTTGGAGCTTGAAAACTTCCCTTGTATTCCAAATCCAAATGATGGCTATGGATGGACAATGAGTGAAGGGAATCTGCTGATTCAGTGGATGACGACTATGCCAGCCCCAGAAGTTGTCCTCCGTTTAATGTCCTGCAAATGTTCCAGACAGTGTCAACCAGCAAACTGCTCATGCATTATAAATGGACTTAAATGCACAGCAGCCTGTAAGCTTACAGCATGTTCCAACATGGTTGATGAAGAAGAAGAAATGGAACTAGATTCTGAGGATTCCGAAAGTGATGAGGACTGAATATCAAATTGTGGATCAGGTACAAAAAGATAACACCCATTTCATTATATGTAATGTGTGTATTTAATATGCCATAATAAGTTTATAATATGTTGAATTTTACTCAAAACATAAAACAATTTACTAGGGACAGTATGTTTGCCATAATATATACAAGTATATATATAATTCAATGTCGTAGATGGAGGGGAATATCTGAATGAGATTGCACATGTCATTTGTATGTAAATATTTCATGTGGATTAGCAGATATTTTTACAAGGAGGTACTTAGTAAGGCTAAGAATCAGGTAATACTTAAGTAAGAACTAAACTTATGGACAAATACAAGGAAAATGAAAAAAAAAAAAAGTTGAAAAAATGCAAAAATTTTTTCTCATATTTTTTATGATTTGAAAATAAATTATGTTAAAAATTCACCCAAAAGTACGTATTTCTCCTTGGTAATCTTGTTTACTATGATATCAAACAATTAGATTTGGTCTGAAACAAAAATATGGAAGGCAGGAGACAAATTTCTGACATCTGGTCAATTTTGGTAAAAACGGCGGCCATCTTTAAAGATGGCCGCTATAAGGGTATTAAGCTGGACTTCTGAAATGTCCATCACATGTTTCCATGTACCACAGACACTCAGCTAACTAAAAAACACAATGGCTATTAGTCCCCCTTGGTGGTAGTCAAATCCAAAATTCGAGTGTCTGGCTCATGGACTAGTATAAGTGTACCTTCAGTGCCAAGGAAATGGCATTCTTGGTTCATTGCATCACTCCAGAGGGCGTTCACCCTCTTAATGAGAAGGTATCAGAAGTACAGAAATTCCTCACCCCTCGACTGTCAAACACCGCAGGAGTTCTTGTTCCTGGTAAACTATTATCACTAGTTCTTGCCAGTCATCACCCCCACTCTTGCTCCCTTCTATGACTCCCTCAAGGGCAAGACAAAATACCTGAAGTGGAGCCTTATTAACTGCTATGGCTCTCATCTTTCCCATGATAAGTGCACCCCTTCTACTCTCCGGCCTCTCACACCCCTTGCTCCGATGTACTGTTCAGCTACTAAAGTTGAGGTTCACATGGCAGGCCTTACTAAAGATGCCAAGAATCTGGGTCTGCATCTGTATTTCACTCTATTTCATGTCAAACTTCAAAAGTGCATCGACACACGGATTCGGGTGTGGGCAATTTTCCTTAACCCCAGCGTTACTTTCCCCACATTCACGTTAATGTGGTTGGTTCCCTACCCACATCACAAGAACAGCGTTACCTTTTCACAGTCATCGATCGACCCACTAGCTGGCCTTAAACTATACCTATGTAAAATGCAACATCTGTCTCATGTACAGCAGCTTTACTTTCTGGATGGATAGCCAGATTCGGCATTCCAGAGCATATCACTTCCGAGAGTGGGGCTACTTTAACTTTTCAATTGTGAACATCATTAGGCCATCATCTCAGCATAACGCTACATCAAATTACCACTTAGAACCACACAGCTAATGGAATGGTGGAACGTTTCTATCATACCCTTAAGGATGCTTTAACATTAGGCTGCAATAACTCCAGTTGGTTTCTACAACTTCCCTAGGTCTTTCTTGAACTGAGAACCAATCCCAAGGACACCATGGATATCTCAGCGGCTGAAATGGTATATATTGTGGGGAAATTTACCACTGGCCGTCAGACTTACAAGTTCTCATCAAAGCAGCGCATACTGAAAAACCTGCACACCGCAACACACATCCTCATACGCACCGTCACTTGCAAGCTACCACTTACACCACCATATACAGGCCCATTCCTTGTCATCCATCGTACTCTGAAATATTTCCCCCTTAACATTCGTGATAAAGAGGATTGGATAACCACTGACTGCCTTAAACCAAAGTATCTCCCACAAGACGACACATCAACGATACAACTGTCTAAGACAGGGCCCCCTCTTTCTAATCAGTGGGAGGCATGTAATGTATGTGCTGCAAGCAACACATACAGTACAAATGAAGAAAATGCCCTATCAACGATTCCTTCTATACTACAACTGTTATTGGACTCCACATAAAAAGTTGTTAAACGCAACAAGCTAACTTAAACTCTATTATCATACCATTGTTATGTTATCTATTTTCTATGCCAATTTTACCCTTATCAATAAACACCACTGAATGTAAACATGCAATGTTATTCTTATGTAACCCTTAGAAGGCCTATAAATACCAAATACCTATGTTGTCTGTAAATAAAGTTAGGTCTTTGGGAGCTGCCTTTTGTATTAGCTGTTCCTCTGTTCCCGTTAAATACATTCCGTTAAACATAAAGGACTACCTTATTTTTCCCTAAGGTGGTTGTGGGGGGGGGGGGAGGAACCCCTCGCGTTACCCCACATACGAGGAATAACCTAACAAGATTAAACAAGGGCATTTATATTATACTTCTTCGGTTCTGTTAGTAGTGAGAAGGGATGGCTGACGACTCTCCTATGCTTCATCTGGCATTGGAGATGTAACCGTAAACTCTATGAAGTTAATCCTTTATTTTTTTCCTTACACCAAAAGACTCATAAATTTGCGTTTTCGATTACCAGTGTTGATGAATTGTCTGCTAACTGGGTTCACATTTCACAAGTTCCATTGTGTTAATAACATTAAATAGCTAAAGTTGACAGGAATCTATGCCCGAGGGACAATGAGATCACCTCAAATTTCAGTGTTTTAATAGTACTTCTTTGCAAGCCGTTGACTGGGAAAAACTACATTACCTGTAGTATAGTTTGTAGAAAATACCAAAAGAAAACAATACTAATCTGCTCATCCTTATTCATGAATGAGAAAGAAAATACAGCATTTTCAAAAAAATTTCCAGTAAGTGGTTATAAAAAAAAAGGACTTATTTATTACTGATGCCGCATAATTAAAGTTGAAAGTATAAACCCACATATGTCTTTCCACTATTGTAAACAAGAGTGCTACCAGAAGTTGTTATTTGCTATCCGTCAAGGCTGGCTGTTTGAATTCTCAACTTCACAGTAACATTAATTTCTCTTTGGTGCAAATATCCCACGTTAGACTGATTGGGCAAATACGCCAGAGCTTTCGAAATTCCTCTACAAAGGAGGGGATATTTTCAGTGTCAAAATTCTAGAGCATTGTTGTTCTAACATAAACCTACGCAATTTCCTTTGTAATTAGGATATTGTTGTTAATAAGATTTTTTTTCAAATTAAGCCTGGCTTATAGTGATAATTACACATTGGTCACTATGAACTTAAAAAAAAAATACGAGGTTTCTTAGAGTCAAATAGATATATAGAGAAGATATTTTGATATCTTGAAATATCTAAAAACAAATGCCCATTTATTAGTTACCACTACGAGAGAGAGAGAGAGAGAGAGAGAGAGAGAGAGAGAGAGAGAGAGAGAGAGAGAGAGAGAGAGCGAGAGAGCGCGTTAGACAACTTACCGAATTATTATTATTATTATTATTATTATTATTATTATTATTATTATTATTATTATTATTATTATTACTACTTGCTAAGCTACAACCTTAGTCGGAAAAGCAGGATGCTACAAGCCCGAGGGCTCCAACAGGGAAAATAGCTCATGAGGAAAGGAAACAAGGAAATAAAAGAATAAACATTTGACATAAAATATTTTCAGAACAGTAACAGCATTAAAATAAATATTGAACTTTATTCACAAAACATTTCGGCGAAAGAAACAGAAACCGGTCGCAATAGCTGCACTTGAGTACCAAAACTGAATACCTTACACACTACCCTTTGTAAGATTTAAGTGATTTGGAAACCCAGCAACATCTCCTTTCAGTTACATTTACTATGGTTTATAATATGGTCATCTGCAACGCAATTTAAGAGTAATGAGCACAGTTAGGTACATCTACTTTATATAATTGTCTTTCACTGGATGATAAGTCATAACACGAATAGTCTTTTAAACTCGGATTAAACTTTCCATGTAACAATATTTTTTTTTATTTCTAGTTTGGATTATATTTTCCATGTCTATCTATTGCTACTTTCACTAATCTTTTATACTTTCTCTTCTTCTTTTCCTGGTATTTTTATGGTTTTCTATTGTATGGAAGTTACAAAATTAAGAAAATTTCATTTATTCTCCTCTGCACATCACTAACATTATTATTGCATAAGAAATTATTTACAAACTTTTGTACGGAAACCTTTGAAATGACAATGAAATTGGAAGATATATGTCACCAGACCAAAGAACATTATTCACCACGGTGAATGAGAAAGTGGATGGAATGGTTTTACTATGAAAAGGTTTAAAGGTTTAAAAGCCACTCATGAATGACAGAGGCAAGGGACAGTGCCATTACCCTATCAAGCAGGACAATGCCCTGTGACTGACCATATATACATATGATCAGCGTCCAAGCCCCCTCTCCACTCAAGCTAGGACCAAGGAGAGTCAGGCAATGGCTGCTGATGACCCAGAAGATAGACATATAGGCTCCCCTAACCCCCCCCCCATCCTTAGCTCACAAGGATGATGAGGTTGCAGCGACTAAAGAAACTAACAACTTTTAGCAGGACTCGAACCCCGGTCTGGCGATCACCAGTCAGGGACGTTACCAAATCGGCCAACCACAATTCATTTTAATAAAAAGGGACTAATTAAGAACCTTCAAAAGCTAAATTGCAAAAAGGCAATAAGATTAACAATGTCATCGCCTAAAAAGAAAAAAACAACAATAAATTTATGCTAAAAGCAATTCTCCGAGAGCCTAAAATATCTGGGCCAATGATACAATCGTGATGTGAATATTAAGTATGTATGTTTAATACGAATTTATTTATAGTCACCTGCGCCTGCATGGAATGATGGTTATTATCATATAAAAATATTTCGCATGATTATTAGAAGCATTCAAATTCAATACATACATTAGATTTTATATGGATTATATGCGAGTGCATAATTAATCATTTACCGTTCGGTTATACAATTATATGCTTAGGAAAACAATCTAATATATCTATCTATCTATATATCTATCTATCTATATATATATATATATATATATATATATATATACATATATATATATAGATATATATATATATATATATATATATATATATATATATATATATATATATATATATATATATATATACACACGTCATCAGCCGTTACTAATCCATAACAGAACAAAGGCCTCAGAAATGCCCTTCCACTCGTGGGTATTTATGGTCTTGCTGTGCCAATCAACACCAACAAACTTTCTTGACTCGTCAATCCATCGTCTTCTCTTCCTTTCCTTGCTTCTTTTGCAACCTATAGGGACCCATTCTGTACACACACACACGTATATATATATATATATATATATATATATATATATATATATATATATATATACATATATATATATATGCATGTGTGTATAAGTACACACATTCAGTATGTAGAGTATATACAAAACATATATATATATATATATATATATATATTATATATATATATATGTATATATATATATATATATATAAAACACACACACACACACACATATATATATATATATATATATATATATATACAAACATATATATATACTGTATATTTATACAAACACACACACATACATACATAAATATATATATATATATATATATATATATATATATATATATAGGCATACAGTATAAACACATACACGTATACATACGTGCATGCAGTATTTATGTATTCACAATAGCCCCAATGACCGCTTAAATTCTCTATTTCCTCAAAATTTATGGATAAATGTGTCAATGCAAAAACCTTAAACCAAAGTGAAGAAAGATATAGTGTGAGGAAGTAGAGAAGATAGGAGGAGATTGATACTGCTATTGTGTCAGAATTCCTGAAGCCAAACGACCCATCTCCATAGATACTTATTTAAAACCAAAATTTCCACCTTGTCGATTGCCTGCTTGTTCTTGCATGCTTTGCACATGGAATGGCTCCCTGATTAATTCCTACTCTAATTAATTGAGGACACCTGACGTCCGCTTGAACACACGCTAAACTCGCCTGTGATCTTGGAGAATTTGTCCTTCGGGTAATTGCATCAAAAGACCACACGGGAGAACCAGGGGATGTCGAGTTAACGACCCCATTTATTTGTTTGTGATTCGCGACTTGAGTGAGAATGACGATTAGTTTGGAGACGGTATAGAGAGTATCTTTTGAATAGGTTTTGAATGGCTTCAAACCAATTTTAAGACGGTGACAAAATACATACGTCTGTTTTCCTTTTCTCTCTCTAACCTTGCTGCGACCAACAACATTCGGCTGACACTTAAGTACATGATTTGCTGTTTCTAAGGTAAACAGAAGCAGACAATAAGTACATACTTTGTTGTTTGTAATGTAAATAGAGCCAGACAATAAGTACATACTTTGTTATTTCCAAGATACATAGAAACAATCAAGTACACACTTTCCTGTTTCTAAGGTAAACAGAAGGTCACAATAAGTAGATACTTTGCTGTTTGTAACGTAAACAGGACACAATAAATAAATACTTTGCTGTTCCTAAGGTAAACAGATACACACAATAAGTACATATTTTGCTGTTTGTAAGGTAAACAGAAGGAAACAATAAATATATTCCTTGCTGTTTCTAAGGTAAACAGAAACACACAATAAGTACATACTTTGCTGTTTCTAAGATGAACAGAAGCATACAATTAAGTACATACTTTTCTGTTTCTAAGGTAAACAGAAGGCGACAATGAAGTACAAACTTTTTGGTTTCTAAAGTAAAGAGAAGCATACAATCAAGTTCATACTTTTCTGTTTCTAAGGTAAACAGAAGCAGACAATAAAAACATACTTTGATGTTTGTAAGGTAAACAGAAGCAGACAATTAGGTACATACTTTTCTGTTTCTAAGGTAAATACAAGCAGACAATTAAGTACATACTTCTCTATTTCTAAGGTAAACAGAAGCAGACAATTAGGTACATACTTTTCTGTTTATAAGGTAAATAGAAGCAGACAGTTAAGTATATATTTTTATGTTTCTAAACTAAACTGAAACATTCTCAGTTTATAGGAACGTTCACCCATGTGACATGGGTCCGATAATCTAACACGAGAGAGAGAGAGAGAGAGAGAGAGAGAGAGAGAGAGAGAGAGAGAGAGAGAGAGAGAGAGAGAGAGATAAGCAGGACTAGACAGGTATTCAAACGACGGAGGAAGACCGCCAAGCGTTGACGTAATTCCCCTTCAGGATGGCATTTAAGTATAGCTTCCAGACCAGCTACAGCTATATCCTCTTCCTCTCCGGCCGTATCGGAAACCAATAATCCAAGGAGACCACTGGAGTGCCGCGATATACGATATGTGAATGCTGGATAGGAAAACTATAATGCCGTCTCAAACATACACATTACGTTCCTCCTTTCACACCTCTTGCATCCCTCCTGTGACTCACCCCGATGTCCATGGATACCCCTCTGACACATCCCCTGAAGGAATTTTAGAATAAAGATATTTCTTGTAGTTATAGAGAATCAACAGAGGTTTAAAGGTTTAAAGGTCGCTCATGAATGGCAGAGGCAAATGACAGTGACATTACCCTAGCAATCAGGACAATGCCCTGGAGACTGACCATATATTATATGATCAGCGCCCAAGCCTCCTCTTTACCAAAGCTAGGACCAGGGAGGGCCAGGCAGTGGCTGTTGATGACTCAGCAGATAGACCTATAGGCTCTCCCAAACTCCCCAACCTCAGCTCACAAGGATGGTAAGGTTGCAGACACTAATGGCACTAACGAGTCTGAGCGGGACTCGAACCCCCGACTAGTAAACACTAGGCAGAGACGTTACCAATCAGGCCACAGCAACCTATTTACTACGGCAATAAATAACGATAATATGTAAACTTGTGTATAAAATACAATAAACAAGAGCAATCAGATTTTAGATCTCCGCCAATGAATATTGCCAACGTTTTACTCATGTCTACGGACAAAATACTTCTTTTTTTATATGCTGATCATGAATGAATCTACTGTAACATTCAACTAAAGTCTACGGACAGCACACACACACACACACCTTTTCATATGCTAACTGTACTATATATGGTGGAAAGTACTTTGTTGATCCAGAATCTTGATCTTGATCCGTAGCATCTTAAAAATTTCATGATTTTTTCTGAGGTATAATATCTATCCACCGGTGAGATTGGGTTAAAATCCATTATTTATCCAAATCCGTCAATTTGTTTTGATATAATATTTAAAATTGTGTAAAATGCTAATCCTGAACTAGAATCGGGATTCAGAACCGGATCATTGCCAAAAATAAATGGAGCTATCCATGATCCAAGGCCTATCTGTGGTGGAAATTTCGTCAAAATCTGTCAATTTTTTTCGACATTATCTTTCAAAAAAAAAAAAGAAAAGAAAAAAAAATAAGAAGAAGAAGAAGAAGAAGAAGAAGTGCAAATCCAAATCCGGATTCGGATCAAATCCAAAATTTAATGAGGTCGTCCATGACCTCAGATCGATCTTGTGTGAATATTTTGTCAAAATCTGTCGAGTAGTTTTAAGGTAATCCTGTCCACAAACAGGCACACTGATCAATAAATAAATACACTGACTCGATTTTATAACCTCCTTGGCGGAGGTTTCAAACAACCAAAAGACTTGATTCGATTCTACCTCTAAATATAATTAAATCTTTCCCAAAATCTTACCGAAAACCAGCAAAGAAACTTCAAGATATTTTGTGGAGAGACAGAAGAAAAATATGCATTTACGATAATTGATGTAGTTACAAGCTAAAACATGATAATTAATTTAGTTTAAAAAAGATAGCAAATAAAGATACCTACTCACCAAAGTCTTCGGGTTTGTGATGTGCTGATTGAAGATCATCTACTGAAGATTCATCACATCCTGTGTGTAAATTATTATTATTATCATCATCATTATTATTATTACTATTGTTGTTGTTGTTGTTGTTGTTGTTGTTGTTGTTAATTGCTAAGCTACAACCCTAGTTGGAAAAGCAGCCTAGTGAGGAAAATGAAAGAAAAATGAAATATTTTAAGAGCAGTAACAGCATTGAAATAAATATTTCCTACATAAACTATAAAAACTTTAACAAAAAAAGGAAGTGAACTCTAACCCCAAGACAGTGGAAGGCCATGGTACAGAGACTATGGCCCTAGACAAGACTAAAGAACAATGGCACTAGCGTATTTACAAAAACACACTCGTTAAAAGTATCGATTTATTGGTTTCTTATAAAGATTTTTTACCTGTTAAATAACTTTGCAATGCACCAGAAGTATTTATCAAGATGCAAATAATAAAAGAATATATTATGAAAAGGATTAATTCAAGGTAAAAATAAAAAAAGGGGAAGTAAACATACATTGACTCAGATTCATTGCCACATAAAAGTGTGGATGAAGTACAAAGTATTGCAACCATTCAAACCTTCATTCCAGGAAAATAGTGAAAAGATCAAGACAAGAAGAAGAAAAGTCATATATCAAAGTATCCTCAAAGTCAGTCGGTGTTAGGCGAAAAGGTTTCGGATTATCTTTGATAATCTCAGTCGGTCTTTGCATGACGTAACCGATATTTCATTTCTATATTTCTATAAAATATAATTCACTAATGTCTAAATACTACAGTATTATCTTTTTTCTTGTAAGACTGACTTGTACATCTTTATTGCACTTACTGGCACGTCTACAGTACTAACAGCCAGTTTTGTTCTCACCATAACTTCATTAGCTTGCTCTATTTTCTTCTTTCCCACGGTTATACCTACAGTGCTCTTGGCACTCCCCAAGAGAGATTAGGTCACCAAACGTTCAGCTGGGCTCCATAAGGCACTGGAAGAGTTGGAAGACCCAGGCCTATATGGCTGAGGATCATGAAGCACGAAGTAGATGATGATGAATGGAGAATTATTGAATTAAAAGCTTAAGATAGAGACGACTGACGAAAGCTAACCGAGGCCCATTGCGTCAATAGGCGTAGGAGGAGATGATGAGAGGTTTACGCATCAGGCATATTATTATTATTATCATTATTACTAGCCAAGCTACAACCCTAGTTGGAAAAGTAAGATGCTATAAGCCCAAGGGCTCCAATAGGGAAAAATAGCCCAGTGAGGAAAGGAAATAAATAAATGATGAGAACAAATTAACAATAAATCATTATAAAAACAGTAACGTCAAAACAGATGTGTCCTATATAAACTATTAACAACGTCAAAAACAGATATGTCATACATAAACTATAAAAAGACTCATGTTAGCCTGGTCAAAATAAAAACATTTGCTGCAACTTTGAATTTTTGAAGTTCTACTGATTCAACTACCCGATTAAGAAGATCATTCCACAACTTGGTCACAGCTGGAATAAAACTTCTAGAATACTGTGTAGTATTTGAGCCTCATGATGGAGAAGGCCTGGCTATTAGAATTAACTGCCTGCCTAGTATTACGAACAGGATAGAATTGTCCAGGGAGATTTGAATGTAAAGGATGGTCAGAGTTATGAGAAATCTTATGCAACATGCATAATGAACTAATTGAACGACGGTGCCAAAGATTAATATCTAGATCAGGAATAAGAAATTTAATAAACCGTAAGTTTCTGTCCCACAAATTAAGATGAGAATCAGCAGCTGAACACCAGACAGGAGAACAATAACCAAAACAAGGTAGAATGAAAGAATCAAAACAATTCTTCAGAAAAGATTGATCACCGAAAATCTTGTAAGACTTTCTCAATAAGCCAATTTTTTTGTGCAATTGAAGAAGACACAAAACTAATGTGTTTCTCAAAAGTAAATAAAAGAGTCATACAAATTTAAAGAAACATTATCAATACTGAGATCCGGATGTTGAGGAGCCACCGTCGTTGACCTACTTACAATCATACTTTGAGTTTTGTTAGGATTCAACTTCATACCCCATAATTTGCACCATGCACTAATTTTAGCTAGATCTCTATTAAGGGATTCACCAACCCCAGATCTACATTCAGGGGATGGAATTGGTGCAAAGAAAGTAGCATCATCTGCATATACAACAAGCTTGTTTTCTAGGCCAAACCACGTCATGTGCATACAATATGAAAAGTAATGGGCCAAGAACACTACCATGTGGAACACCTAATATCACATTCCTATACTCACTATGGTGCCCATCAGCAACAACTCTTTGAGATCCATTACTTAAAAAATCAATAATAATGCTAAGAAACGACCCACCCACTCCCAACTGTTTCAGTTTGAAAACAAGGGCCTCATGATTAACACGGTCAAAGGCAGCACTAAAATCAATGCCAATCATACGAACTTCCCGACCACAATCAAGGGATTCCTGTACAGCATTGGAGATTGTAAGATGGACATCACATGCTCCAAGGCTTTTACGAAAACCAAATTGCAAACTAGGGAATAGATGATTATCTTCAGCAAACATATTAAGACGTTTTGCCAGAAGACATTCAAAAACTTTAGATAATATAGGAGTTATGGAAATTGGACGGTAATCAGTGGGCCTTGAGCTACCATAAACACATTTACATAGAGGAGTAACATTACCAATTCTCCAGTAAGTGCTAAAATCTCCTCTTCTTGCTAACTTGCGCAAAATAACAGATAACTTTGGAGCTAAGAAATATGCAGTCTTTATAAAAAACAAAGGAAAAATACCATTTGGGTCTACACCTCCATAAGCATCAAGATCCATCAACAGGGCTTTAATATCACGAGATCGAAAAGCTAAACTAGTTAGTTTAGTCTCAGTAAAACAGGAATGAGGAAGTTCAAGTTTTTCGTTACTCTGTTTACTGTCAAAAACATCAGCCAAAAGGGTTGCCTTTCCCCTTGGACAGTGAGTGACTGAGCCATCTGGTTTAAGTAAAGGAGGAACTGTTGTATCTACACCAAAGAGTGCAGATTTTAGGGTAGACCAGAAAGGGTTTCTTTTATGGTTAAATTGTATTTCTTTTCAGTTGAGGCATAAACTCTCAGAGCAAAAACTCGAAGCTGAGTATAGTTACTCCAGGTCAAATCTGACCTGTTACCCTTTCAAAGATGATAGGCCTCATGCTTCTCCAAATAAGCACGTCTACAATCATCATTGAACCACGGTTTGTCCTTCACTCGGTACCTTGGCACACGAGAAGGGATACGCCTATCAATTATGTTGACCAGATTCTCATTCAAAGGGACAACAGGATCTACACTACTATATGATTGTGACCAATTCAAGCACAAAAGATCATGCAAAATCCTATTCTAGTCTGCTTGGGATTGCATATAAATTTTACAAGAGTATGATATATAAGGGACAGGCTGCTCAGTCTTCACTACTAATGAAATCAAGGCATGATCAGATGTCCCGACTGGACAACCAACCTTACTAGTTAAGAATTTGACAATGAGTTTTATGACTGGTGACCTTGGAGTCACCAACCACAGTTTTTGGCGGTGGGCCTAACCTTTGACCTGATAGTCCAAATGAAAGGCAGCAGTTTCCACAGTTATTGCCAGTGGCCGTAGCTTTTTGCTAAAAAGCAAGACTACAAGGCAGCTACTGTTCTCTTAGCCAGTTTCTACGACACGAAGGATGTACTGTGATAGTATTCTTACAGGGCCCATCAACTTGTTCTATCTCCAGCTTGCAAAATCCTCTCAACTAGCTCTCTTTTTCAGTTATATCTCTACCTTATTTGAAAATCTGTATTTCTTGAATACACCTCTAAGCGACATTCTATATTTTCACTGACTTAGGGTACTCCAAACCCACAAGTTTAACCAATTCCAGGTATATCACCGCATTCTCACGATTTCTATACATGAAAAAGAAATTTCGGTACACTCGGCTGTTACTGCATACACTTTGGACTACCTTGTGGATTTTCCCAGCATTATATCTCAAAGGGCTCTTAACTCTCTAACGCAATTTTTGTTTCAAAGTCTCTTATGTATCCAATCTGACACTGAGCTGGAGAAGTATTTATCATCTCAACATGACAACTTTTGTAAATTGGAAATGAATTACTTATTAGAGGATGCTAAGTTGAAAACAACATTCCCCAAAAATGCATTCAAATGCAAAATTATCTGAAAGAAGAACAAACTAACTGATTGACGCATATATGTCGCACCATCTTCCAGCCATTACGGAAGGGGGTTAATTTCTGTATCAATATCTGCAATAGGTTACCAAGTCATTTATGGATCTAGTCAGCATTTGGATGGGTGATCAAGATAAGACTGACAATGTCTCTACATTCATATATATATATATATATATATATATATATATATATATATATATATATATATATATATATATATATATATATATATATATATATATATATTATGGATTGAGAGAGAGAGAGAGAGAGAGAGAGAGAGAGAGAGAGAGAGAGAGAGAGAGAGAGAGAGAGAGAGAGAGAGAGAGAGACGTATACGCACAATATAGTTCAGTATATAGATCGGTATTAATCCTTTTAACAGTAAAACCCCAAACAGAAATGAGAGACAAACAGCAACAGAAATTAAATCTTATTCCAGAACATGACACATTTTGCTTCGCTGAATCATTCTGACATTTCATATAATTACAAGAAATATATTAATGGAGAGAACTGACGCACGGTAATTATTAAACATCACCAATACATAATTACTAAATTACAGCATTACATAATTCCAAAGTTACCTAGTCGTTACATAAATATAATGCATATTACCTTGTTCTGCATTTCATTAAGGTTTTAAACATTTTCCACTGGCCGAAGATTATCAATATTAAACGTTTACTATTAACATTACGTTTTGAATAGGAAAATGTAGGCAATATGAAATGGAATCTAATGTATCAAACCTTAAATATCGGTTGTAAATTAAAATATAGTCTTCAGTTCAAATTCATATCATCCTCTCTCTCTCTCTCTCTCTCTCTCTCTCTCTCTCTCTCTCTCTCTCTCTCTCTCTCTCTCTCTCTCTCTCTCTCTCTCTCTAAAAATACATACACATGTAATTATTAACCTGAAAAGATTGCACAATATGTGTAAATTCAAAGACCAAACTTCCCGTTAAAATCAGAATCTTAATTCAATTATTGTTTAATTCGAGTCAGACAAGAATTATTCTGTGAAATAAATATTTCTATGATATAAATATCAAAATCATTCAACTAGCTTTAATGTAAATTTATTCCCTCTCTCAAGAACTGAAAATCTATATATCTGATAAATGACCACAAATGATTTGTTTTAATACAGATCGTCTATTAGGATAAAAGCAAATTAAAATTCAATTCATCCAGTCAGTAATATGTCTGAAGGATTGATTGTCCATGAAAATTTTTTCTAAAGTTGATAGTGTAAAACATTCTTGCTCCTTTCGAATCTCGGGTAGCATCAAACTGAGCAAAAGGTTCAATTTTGAACTCATCTTTCATTTAGTTAAGAAATTAATAATGAAAGTTGGCGTTATTTTCTTTTCTTATCTTTATAAAATAAACAAAAAATGTGAAGAATTGAACAATATCATCTATAAATATGAGAATCATGGAGAATAAAATATCTTCTCTTCAAATGATTATTTCCATCTTCTACCATAGCGCGTTGTTTTCCAAGGCCCTAAGGAATAAAAACAAATATAGGTTTCCGTGACTTGAGACACCCAGAATACGTGACCTGTCACTCTATCCCCTTGGTATTAAAATTTGAGTCAATGAATGGCTTAACAACCTCCATCCAAAAGTGTACCCCATAATGCAAGCAATCAATTACAAATAGAATATATGTATTCTAATGTTGTCACTGTTCTTAAAATATTTTACTTTTCCTTGTTTTCTTTTCTCACTGAGCTACTTTCCCAGTTGGGGCCCCTGGGCTTATAGCATCCTCCTTTTCCAACTAGGGTTGTAGCTTAGCAAGTAATAATAATAATAATAATAATAATAATAATAATAATAATAATAATAATCATAAAAATAAAAATAATAAAGATAAGAATAAAAATAAAAATAAAATAATAAAAATACAATAGGAAAATAATAAAATAATAATAATAACAATAATAATAATAAAAATAATAAAAATAATATCTTGGTAGGAGACCCTCCTTCAAACAGGTGGAGTTAAATACTATGGCTGCATCGGCAGAATTCAATTTCTTGTCCAATTTCTCGATTCTTCGGACAATTCTTTTTTCAGGATTGCTACATTCAGCTAGCAAGTTGGCGAAGCTCATCAGGGTGAAGGATACAAATCAGGTTAAGGCTGGATGTAATTAATACAAGTACAAGTAATACTCGAAATTTACAGGTAAAGTCAGGAGTGGGTTGCGACGCGTTTCGGAACAGCTTGCTCCGTCTTCAGGCGAGAAGTGAGGCTCTGGCTAGAATTGGGTCCTTATATATCCCGGCTCTGGTTCGTAGAGAGGGGCCTCGAATTTTGATTGGTCGAGCGGAGGCTGTAAGTTCAGGTGGCAGATGTACGACGAGTTCGGCTCGGCCTCCCAGGCTGAGAGGTAGAAAGGAATCCTGGATCCTGATTGGTCAGGACGCGCGCCAAGCCAGCCAAAAAGTCAGGCAGGCTCCTCTCTCGCTCAGTGGACTGGGCTGAGAGAGGTATCCGAGCTCCCTGATTGGCTGAGGCGCGCGCCGAGACGGGCTCAAAGTCAGTCAGCCCATTCCTACGCTCAGCAGGCTGAAATTCCGGGCCATGTTCGCCGCCAAAATCAGCATTCGGCCAGACGATTTCTCCATTTGTAAGGGTGTCAGGATCGGGGTTGTCATCATTCTGGGGGTCTTGTTCTTGGTTCCTAGCGTTGGTACGTCGACAGGATGGTAGGAGGAACATTTCTTGAATCGTATTCAACGCTGGTTTCTCGTTCTGGATTAACAAAGCTTCCAAAATTCGTAAGCGCCTGCTGTCCGTGGTGCTGCCGATAATTTTGGTATTGGCGACGATGTCTGCCCGGCCAATTTGGGAGTTATGTCGCTGTAGAGCATGATTTCTGATAGCACCTTGCTGAACGTGGCACGAGATCCTCTTCGAAAGTTTCATGGTAGTCATACCTATGTATCTGCCGGGGCATCCTCGGACTGGGCATTGGTAAGAGTAGACTACATTTGTCTTCTTCAGAGGGTCGTTATCAGGGGGCGCTGGATTGTTCCTCATGATCAAGTTGCGGGTTTTTTTAGTCTGGTAATAGATGATGAGTTTCACTTTCGTGGTCTCATCAGTGGGTGAAACGTTGTTATTGATGATGTCTTTAATGGCCTTCTCATCCCGCTGATATTCGGCGTGCATGAGGCCTTTGTAGTAAAGTTTGATGTCTCTAGATACGTTGGTGGAGGTGTCGGACCTATCTGTAGTTCTGTCGGACCCTTCCACCAAAGGGGACCCATACCACTTGTCTATAACTGTCCTCACTTCACGCTGGACTTGCTTGTTGCTGTAGCCGTTGTTGATGAGGACCTGTGCGACCCTTTCCAGCTCCTTGTGGGTGTCAGTCCATGTCGAGCAGTGAGACAAGGCCCTGCGTACAAAGGCCTTGATGGTCGAGGCCCTGTAGCGGGCAGGACATTCACTTTCGCCATTTAGAAACATGCCGAGATTTGTGGGCTTGGTGTAGACAGTGGTCTGGAATCCCTCGTTGGTGGAGGAAATCAAGACGTCCAGGAACGGGAGGCTGTTGTCAACGCTGTTCTCAAGGGTGAAGTGGAGGACGCTGTTGTCCTCGAAGGTCCTCCTTAGATTCTCGATGGCTTCGGTGGAAGTAGCTTTGATGAAAGTGTCGTCAATATAACGGAAGTAAACTAGGGGGCACTCGAGTTGGGAGAATACCCTCTCCTCTACTACTCCCACGTAGAAGTTAG
>NC_090759.1:26390412-26397912 GCF_036898095.1 Palaemon carinicauda
GAACACCACAAGCATGCTCAAAAACACAAACGCGAATAAATGAACTGAACTGGCTTCTGTAGTTTATCAAATGTTCACATAACTTGATTTCGTTGGTCATTATATTCGAATCCAACATTGGTTCAATTCGTCCTTCAGAAAGTCTTGAAATATAGGATAGCATGGATAATATCCCAGACTCAAAATTCATGAGTCAAAGGTTCAAGACCAGCTCGCAGCTTTAGAAATGTTTTCACAAGCGTTCACAACTTCACCCTCCCTGTGAACTAGGGCTGTGGGGGGGGGGGGAGAGAGAGAGCTAATAAGTATACTTGACGAGTCATTAGCTGATCTTGGTTGTCCCTCCTTGGTTCTAGATTGGATGGAGAGGAAGCTTGAGAGTGGATCATATGTACAGTACATATGGTCTGTCTCCAAGACATGGTTCTGTGACCTTCCACATTCAAGAGTTTTCACTTCCAACCCGGGTCAGAATAGCAGAGTTTTAGGACCGTTTTCTGGAAGACCCATGGCGAATTTGTTGACCTAAGCATTGAATAGTGTACTTCATCGACTCTTGGATCAAATGCAGGCTCACTAAATGGTGGAGAAAGGTATGGGGTAAGCAACCTCATCCCTTAAAATTTTGCTGATAATCGGGGGATAGCATTACAAGGGCCATTACCTTGTAGGAAGAGACCTTTTAGTGTAAAAATACGTTGATTTTGATTTGAATATTGATAAATCATGTGAATGGACATTATTCCAACGTACGGTCATGTGCAGAGTGCAGTAGACCAGACGAATAAATATTCATAGTCAGTGCTTGTCAGCAGATTCAAAGAGACCCATCACCTGTCAAATGAAATAATACATCATTTTTTTTTTTTTTTTTCGAAAAGGAAATTGGCAGCATTATTGACATAACGACTGTCACTTTACCTATTGTCACCAATAAATAGATTTATCTGTTATTGCAGTTACGCACAACAATGGAAACATCAAAATATCCTATATTAGTGAAAAGTTCTATTACATTCCATTTAACAGAATAAAAATTTTAAAATATGGCCGTATGAATTCCATATGCATATTCCCTATTGAAAATCCATTATGATATGATATATGAATTTGAAATCATTCTTTTTAACTGCTCTCTTAAAAGATGATTTAATGATAGTCGTTAATTAGTAGATTTCCCTAATCCTAAGAAAAATATTATGAATAATCCAGTTAAGAATTACTTTTTCTTTTGAATTATTTTAAGTTCTGCGAATATCAAAGGTATGTGAATTACAAATGGACGTCATGTCCTTATCACAAATCTTTTAGATTATAAAATTCCTAAAGCCCCGAAACTGTGCTTAGAATACTCTCTCGTTAACTGTCCTTAGAATATTTCTCTCTCTCTCTCTCTCTCTCTCTCTCTCTCTCTCTCTCTCTCTCTCTCTCTCTCTCTCTCTCTCTCTCTCTCATGATGTTAACCAGACAAAAAGTTCTTTTATCTTTAATTTTTGATGCATCCCCTTTATACTGATCAACCGACTTTAATTTTTGTTTGCTTCAATATATACTTACTATAATAAATTGTTATTCAACACATCAGCATTCACACAAAACTTCCAGATAAAGTTCTTTATGCGTTTCCGGAAAAGGTAACATTCAAGTCTACCCTTGTCCTTGTGTTGGGCCCAAATTCGAAGTCAGACAGTTAAAAAGGGGAAGCCTTGACCTCTAATTGTGACTTCGTGATAGACAGGGGACGATCTTGGGTGACAGTCTCAACTACGTGTCCATACTCTGCCACACCAAATCCCGTCATCAAAAAAAAAAAAAAAAAAAAAAAAAAAAAAAAAAAAAAAAAAAAACTGGGTAACGATAACGATGAAAGCAAAACTCTAAAAAATGGGTTGTTATCTATCGAAAGAGTTCCTTTGTATAACTTGCTGTGATTCATGTTTCATCTTGTAGGTCCCATTTTTCGTCAAAATATTGGAAACATGAAAAGGCACGGGTTATTAGGCTTACTGTATAGTTAGCTTCAACATGCTGCTCATGTGCATGACTAGGTAGTAACTACATATTTCTAGAGCCATGCATAATGATTTACTTATGCATTAAGTTCAACTGAATTATGTACATCCATATAGGATATGAGATGACAAGGTAAGCGTGACTGACATTCTAACGACCATAAAGACGGGCAGAAAATGGGATAACAGCCCTTAATTTACATCTGTAAATCTCCCCTGTATAAAGAGCAAGTGTCTGGCTATATATATATATATATATATATATATATATATATATATATATATATATATATACATATTTATATATATATATATATATATATATATATATATATATATATATATATATATAGAACCGGTATATATTATTATTATTATTATTATTATTAATATTATTAATACTTGCTAAGCCAGTTGGAAAGGCAGGGTGCTATAAGCCCAGGGGCTCACAATGAAGGAAACGAGGAAAATAAAATATTTTACGAACAGGAACAACATTAAAATAATTATTTCCGATATAAACTATAAAAAATATGAGGAAGAGAAACCGGATTGAATAGTGCGCCCTATTGTACCCTCAAGCAAGAGAACTCTAACCCAAGACAGAGGAAGGCTAGAGCACTACCCAAGAATACAGAACAAGGGTTTCATTTAGGAGTATCCTTCTCCTAGAAGAGCTGCTTACCATACCTAGAGAGTTTCTTCTACCTTTACCAAGAGGAAATGGCCTAAGGAAAATTACAGTGAAGTAGTTAACCCTTAAGTGAAGAAGAATTGTTTGGTAATCTCAGTGTTGTCAGGTGTATAAGGACAAAGGAGAATCTGAAAATGATATGAAAGATTATTCGGTGGAAGTGTAGGCAAAGGGAAAGTGAACCGTAACCAGAGAGAAGGATCCAATGTAGTACTGTCTAGCCAGTCAAAGAACCCCAGAACTCTCTATATATTTCTTTCCAGTCGTGCTGAGCGGCATTGCCTAAGTAAGACTACTCTGTATCTCTCCGTACCTCGAGTAAGGGGAGTGTAAATAGTCATTCCCTGGTTAAAGAGGAAAGGTTAAATCTGTGTGTGCATATCGATTTAAATATTTAACAATCATATTTGACGGGTCGCATACACTAGTAATGGTATATCTTATACCGTGCTTGATAGATTATGAGTGTAGCAAGCAAACCTATTCACTGAAAGACGGACAAACAGCAGGAAAAACTACTGTCACTCCAACAGCAAAAAAAGCTATTGTCACCGGAACAGATAAAAAATCTATTCTTACCCCCAAACAACCCCCCCCCCCAAAAAAAAAGACTATTGTCACCCCCGACTTATTGCAGAGATGTTAAATCAAAATAAAAGCAGAAGTGAATCACGGACAAACAAAATCTCAAGGCAAAAGAGAAAGACTTTACAGACAGACAGACGAACCACCTCTCTCTTCGCCGTCACCACTACTTTCAATTAATTCTTCAAACTTCGTCAGCGCCTGACTGTGAAAGCGTTGATCTAATTGTGATAAAGTTTTAAGAGAGAATGCTCCCGGTCTCAATCAACTTCGGGCTCTCTTTTTGTCAAGGAGAAAAACGGATTCGTGGGGGTTGAGGGGGGGAGGGGAGGTTGAAATGCTCGTGTCAGGTGACTGGACTAGAGGAGGAAATGTAGTGGGGGGTGATCTATAATTTGGGTTAGGATATGTCAGCAGTCATGATAATGATAACTTAAATAAACAATAAACATCTATGCATAATCAACAACACACATAAACGACAGCTGAATCAGCATTTTGCGTATTCGTTTCAAGGAAGGAAAACAATATCATTTAAAGAAAACTTGCCAATATCTGATTTTCAAAATCACAATTGCTAATTTAGAGAGAGAGAGAGAGAGAGAGAGAGAGAGAGAGAGAGAGAGAGAGAGAGAGATTCTTTGGTATTACTACAGTAATTAGAGGGTACTATGCAGCTACAAGTTGACTGAAAACACTAACTCACAAATAAGATAGAGAACTCCAGTTTTGGCCTTATGATTATTTTATAGGTTTCTATCAATAGGAAGGATAAATCAATTTAATGATTGTAAAGCTAGAGGATTTCACCGTGATCACGCAAACAGCCGCATTGATTTGCAGCACTTGTTTCAACAAATGTTTTAACTCAATCTACATGGTATTATGTATAGTTTAACTTTTCACTAAGAAAAGTTATAACTACCATATTAATTATAATAGTTCACTAACATGTGAAATGTTTTTTTATAATGCATTACTAATGGATACAATGCTAATTCCTTTATGCTCAATTCATATGGTATGTAATGGTAACTTTTAAGTCCTCATAATTACAACTCGCACCCGAAAATTAAGTTTTTTTTTTTCATCCAACACTTAAAGGTTTAAAGGTAGCTCATGAATGGTAGAGACAATGGGCTGTGCAAATGCCCTAGAGACTGACCACATATAAATTAGCGCCCAAGCCCTCCAAAGCGAAGACCAGACAGGGCCAGGCAATGGCTGCTGATGACTCGGTTGATGGACCTATAGGATCCCCTAAATCGCCCCCCCCCCCCCTTCCTTTACACATATGGTGAGGATACAGACACATCAAGAAACTATCCTATTTGTCAGTTAGTTCGCATTTAAAACTAGGGTTGTACCTTAGCAAGTAATAATAATAATAATAATAATAATAATAATAATAAATTTTCATAAAACAAAGAACAGAAAATTTACTTTTTCTAAGTCATTACCAAAAAATTGTAACTGAAAGCCATTCTTTTTTCATTTACGGATCTTGAGTCTTTCCTCAAAGGGCTTATTTAGTAATGGCCATTCGCTCCAAAAGAGTTCCAAAGGTAAATCTCAGGGCATTCATGATTAAACATATATATATTACTAGATAAGCTCTTAGAGTAAAGACTCTAGTTACATATAAAGAAAATGAGTGGCTCTCAGTTATGCTTAAACTAGTGTAAGCAACACGTCAAAAATGACATAAATATTCAGATATGCACGTGCACAAACACGCACCTCCCTCTTACCAGGGTATGACTACTACTCCACCCTCTAGCCATGGGACATGTAATCTGAGCGTGATCGGAATATATATATATATATATATATATATATATATATATATATATATATACATATATTACATATATTACATATATTATACATATATACTATAAATATTTATATATATATATACATATATATATATATATATATATATATATTATATATATATACTATATATATATATATATATATATATATATATATATATATATATATAGACACTTGCTCTTCATTATTATAGGGGAGATGGGAAGGCCTTGAAAATTCCATTGTTCTATATTTTTCCCAAAAATCAAAAGCGAACTAATAAATAATTCACATGTTATGCAAGTGCGTGTTTGTGTACGAGCGTGTGAGCATCCTAATATAATCCCAAGAGACAGAATCAACACCATCAGACTTGTATTGTAAATTTTCTTTTTAGTTACACGGCGCAATCAGATGATATCTAAGAATACTCCTACACAGTTTGATAACGAAGGTAAATCTTTGATTGGATCATATTCTAATAGGCTCAGGAATACCATGAGCTCCAGAGATTTCAGTCCCTTTTCGTTCGTTGAGTTCGGCTATATGGTCTCAGGGAAAAGAAAGTTATAAAATCTGGTAATTAACTCTCTGGCCATCTGTGCCGTTGGAGATTCTAAAACTTTTAACAAAAGAAAAAAAGATAAAAGGAAAAACGTGCAGTATTACTGTTAGAATTTCTCTTTACCCGACAACATGAAATTTTAAAAACCAAGTATACGACGGGAAAACAGCAAGACTGGGGTTCGAGTCCCGCTCAAAATCGTTAGTTCCTCTGGTCGCTGTAACCTTGCCATCCTTGGGAGCTAAGGATGGGGGGTTTGGGCGCTGATCTTATGTATATATGGTCAGTCTCTAGGGCATTGTCCTGCTTGATAGAGCAATGTCACCGTCCCTTGCCATTCATGAGTGGCCTTTAAACCTTTCAATAGTATTTTCGAATATTTTCCTGAATTATTCTAATGAATAAAAAAGTGTAGTTTTACTATGGGAACTTATCTTTATCCGACAAAATACAATTACAAAAAATTAAACGAGAAACTTAATGAAACTGCATTTTCGAGTATTTTCCTGAATTAGGACTCCTAAGAAAAATAAGAAAAGTGTAGTTTTACTATTAGAAATTCTTTTAAACCGCCAAAAAAGAAAAAAAAATACAACGGAAAAATTATATGAAATTGTATTTTCAAGGTCTTCGTAAATTTTCTAAATCTGATTAGCCTTCATGTAACGGAGATATCTTAATATAATATAACTTCCAACGTAATAATACGTCAAAGGCAACTGAGATTTTAGTTCTATGCTTTTCATAACTTTACCTTAATGGCGAAAGTACGTTGATGGCAATATCAAATTGTTATAACTTCCATGATGAATACATATGTAATATAAATGTATAAATTTATGTTAAACAATTAAAGATCTACACTTTAGATAGATGAAACTTTCGTGGTTCCTAAATGATAAAATATATATATTAAAGTTCTAAAGTCTAGATAGATAAACTTTCACTGTTCCTAAATGATATACTTCATATATATATATATATATATATATATATATATATATATATATATATATATATATATATATATATATGTATATATATACATATACATATATATATATAAAATTTATATATATGTATATATATACATATACATATATATATATATATATATATATATATATATATATATATATATATATATATATATATATATAATACATCTAAAAGGGCACTTAACAAAACCATTACACTCTTGATACTTCTAATTAGGTCATAACCTTGATATGTAAATACATACCTTAAACATTTTTCGATATATGATTTCTAACAATGAAAAAAAATAAATGCAAAACTTGCAAGTTCAGTTTGACAAATTTGAGTGGCATTTGCATTTATACACCATAGAGTGCAAATCAATTTGAAGGAAAACTAATTTCGATTTAATTACAAACACAACTTTGAAATGATCATGGTTAATTGTTTCTGTAACGAAGCAAGGTCTATGATAAAGTATAACTTATATAAACGATATCACTGTTTCAATGTAGCTATCAAGGGATTTGTACCTAGAATTTGTGACATATTTGTAACTAAATTTGTGATGTATTCCTAACTAGAATTCCTGACGTTTTCGAAACTACAATTTGTGATTGTAACTAGAATTTGTGAAGCATTCGTAACTAGAATTTGTGAAGCATTCGTAAATAGAATTTGCGACATATTTGTAACTAGAATTTGTGACGTATTCATAATTAGAATTTGTGACATATTTTTAGCTAGAATTTGTGATGCATACGTAACTATAATTTGTGATTGCAACTAGAATTTGTCAAGCGTTTGAAAATAGAATTCGTGACGTATTGGTAACTAGAATTTGTGAC
>NC_090759.1:26405412-26412912 GCF_036898095.1 Palaemon carinicauda
AGTGAAAAGAAACCCTGTCACCTCTATCATGTGTCGAAGTAAAATTGCTAATCTTTGAGATAACAGAGTAATCGATAAGAATTTTTTACATGTGAGGTGAGAGATGAAAAGAGATAAAATCTTGTAGAACGAAGACATATGAAGTGTTTATATTTTGTTTTACAAATCCTTATCAATAATTCTAATACAGAAAAGGCTATATCAGATTATATCAAAATAGAAAGGTAGATCAAAATATCATAATGGTGTTGAGTATATTTGATATTCAAAAGAGTCGTGGTTTCTATGATAACATGGATGAAAATAATTGGGGTGTTAATGAGGGGAAAAAAAAAATCATGTTTCAGTGTTACGAAGCTTCATCTGTGGTGGATAATGTGGGAGGGTGGGCTGTGCCACCCTAGCAGTACCAGCCGAACTCGGTTAAGTCCCTTGTCAGGCTGGGAGGAACATAGAGAGGAGACGTTCCCTTTTTTGTTTCATTTGTTTGGGGGAAGTGCCTTGGTATATGTAAGCATGTATGTATGTTAGGAATTAAGTTTAGGGACGATCAACAATGCATAATAGAGCCCTGGAAATAAAACACCCTTGGAAATATGTGTGAACACGCATGTGCGCGCGTACTTTTGAGTGGGATGGTTGACGTATGATTAATGTTGATATTTCATTACTACCAACAAATTTGCATTAGCCTACGGGAGTGGTAAAGGACATTTGAGATGGAAAATAAAATCTAGGATAACTAGGTGCTCCATGACATTCATTCGACAAAACCAATACTATTCAAGTTAATTAAATGATATCGGTTTTCTTACTTTTTAAAGCCAACACAGAGAAAGAATATAAAATTAATCAATAATACCTTTTACAACAAATCGTATATTTAACAGTATTTTTATTTCAAGCTCTCATCTTAACACTAAAGATATTATTATTATTATTATTATTATTATTATTATTATTATTATTAGCCAAACTACAACCCTAGTTGGAAAAGCAAGATGCTATAAGCCCAAGGGCTCCAATAGGAAAAAATAGCCCAGTGAGGAAAGGAAATAAGGAAATAAATAAATGATGAGAACAAGTTAACAATAAATCATTCTAAAAACAGTAACAACGTCAAAACAGATATGTCCTATATAAACTATTAATAAAGTCAAAAACAGATATGTCATATAAAAACTATAAAAAGACTCATGTCAGCCTGGTGAACATAAAAACATTAAATGGCTTAGCTTTAAAAGTACCAAAGCCTTATTCACACTGTTAAAAATTTGCATTACAAAAACGGTCATTGGCTGGCAACATTTATTCCAGGATTTTTAAAGTTTTAAAAACGGATAATTTGACGTAAAGGAGTGATATTACGGTCACCAACCGTAAAAATTTATAACAATGTAAGGTAAAATTACGGTCGCCTGTATTTTACTGAAATACATCTGAGAAGAGTATATTTTTATAAGGATAATTTCCGATTAAAATTACGATTTTTTTTTTAACGGTGCATATCACACATTAATAACCAACTACACAAAGAATTGCTTGGAAATGTAAATTTATGTATGTACAGTATATACTCAGGGTCATTCATCTTTACCTAATCAGGGTCATTCACCTTTACGTAATCAGGGTCATTCATCATGAGACCCAGTACTACACAGTATTCTAGAAGTTTTATTCCAGCTGTGACCAAGTTGTAGAATGATCTTCCAAATCGGGTAGTTGAATCGGCAGAAATTCAAAAGTACAAACTTGCAGCAAATGTTTTTATGTTGAACAGGCTGACATAAGTCTTTTTTATAGTTTATATGTAAAAGATCTGTTTTTATGTTGATACTATTCACAAAATATATCATTTTAATTGTTCATAACTTCTCATATAGTTTATTAATTTCCATATTTTCTTTCCTCAATGGGTTATTTTCCCAGTTGGAGCCCTTCAACTTATAGCATTATGCATTTCTATCTAAGGTTGTAGCTTAGCATATAATAATAATAAAATAACAACTACAACAACAACAACAACAATAATAATAATAATAATAATAATAATAATAATAATAATAATAATAATAATAATAATAATAAATGATAATAATAATGAATACTTCAAACGATACTGAAAATAAAGCAAGTCTGAAATGATAAGAAGTTCAGGAAATAATATCTTCAGAGACATTGGAAATCAATTTCTTTAATGCGTATGACAAAATCCTAAGATAAATATGAGTAAGGGAAGATGATATTTTGTTGTCATTAAAGTATCGACAATTATTATTATTATTATTATTATTATTATTATTATTATTATTATTATTATTATTATTATTATTATTTGCTAAGGTATAACCCTAGTTGGAAAAGCAGGATGCTATAAGCCTAGGGGCCCCAAACAGGGAAAATAGCCCAGTGAGGAAAGGAAACAAGGAAAAATAGAATATTTAAACAACAGTAATAACATTAAAATAGATATTTTCTATATAAACTATAAATAATTTAACAAAACAAGAGAAAAAGAAATTAGATAGAATAGTGTGTCCGAGTGTACCTTCAAGCAAGAGAACTCTAACCAAAGACAGTGGAAGACCATGGTGCGGAGGCTATGGCACTACCCAAGACTAGAGAACAATGGTTTGATTTTGGAGTGTCCTTCTCCTAGAAGAGCAGCTTACCATAGCTAAAGAGTCTCTCCTGCCCTTACCATGAGTTAAGTAGCCACTGAACAATTACAGTACAGTAGTTGCAGCGACCAAAAAACCTGACGAGTTTGAGCAGGACTCGAACCCTAGTCTGGCGATCACCAGTCAGGGTCTTTACCACATCGGCCACCACAACCCTATAGATTAGCTAAAAGTAATTGACATCTTTTTCAAAAACTGTTCATATCTCTATTTCTGTTTGATCTAACACCAGGGCCAAATTCCAAATTGGGTGAAGAAGAATTGTTTGGTAATCTCAGTGTTGTCAGGTGTATCAGAACAGAGGAGAATCTGTAAAGAATAGGCCAGACTATTCGGTGTAATGTGTAGGAAAAGGGAAAGAACCGTAACCAGTACTGTCTGGCCTGTCAAAGGACCCTACACCTCTCTAGCAGTAGTATCTCAACGGGCGACTGGTGGCCTGGCCAACCTATTACCTACCCAATTTATGTTTCATCCGTGTTGCAGTTACTCTGGATTATAAAATTATGATGAGTAACTTACACATGAAAATTGCCTAATAGGTCACCAGATGCTATCGATGTTATCTACAGTACACTTAAAAAAATCATAATTTTAATGGGATGTTCTCCGGAAAAATATACTGTTTTCCGCCGTATTTCAGTAAAATACATGCGACCGTAATTTGACAATACCTTGTTATTATCTTTTACGGGTTGATGACCGTAATATCAATACTTTACGTCAATAAATCCGTTTTAAAACAGTAAATGCCTGGCAACATCTATGCCAGGATTTTTACCGTTATTTTACTTCAAATTTTTAATAGTATAAATCAAGAAAATTTAGTTTACGTTATATACACTATATACACATAAAATAACCATTTATGAATCAAACACATATTTCAAAATATACTTATAATTCAGGATCATTTGTATAAATCTGAGGTTGCCTGTGGACGAATCTGTTAGTGTGGAATGAAAAAAAGATGTAAAAGACACCAGTTTGAATCACATGGTTGCTGCGGTATATAAGGTATGCCCAGAAGAGAGAATGGTTCCCAAGAAATATGATGTATGTACAGTATATGATGCATGGAAAAGGATTTTTAATGAAACCGTTGTTTGCGAATTTCGCGAGTAAAGAGGCTGTTGTTTGTGGGAGTTCACGAATAAAGAAACTTGTTTGGGAAGTTCGCGAGTAAGGAAACTGTTGTTTGTGAAGTTCACGAATAAAGAAACCTGTTTGCGAATTTCGCGAGTAAAGAAGCTGTTGTTTGTGGGAGTTCACGAATAAAGAAACTTGTTTGGGAAGTTCGCGAGTAAGGAAACTGTTGTTTGTGAAGTTCACGAATAAAGAAACCTGTTTGCGAATTTCGCGAGTAAAGAAGCTGTTGTTTGTGGGAATTCACGAATAAAGAAACTTGTTTGGGAAGTTCGCGAGTAAGGAAACTGTTGTTTGTGAAGTTCACGAATTAAGAAACCTGTTTGCGAATTTCGCGAGTAAAGAAGCTGTTGTTTGTGGGAATTCACGAATAAAGAAACTTGTTTGGGAAGTTCGCGAGTAAGGAAACTGTTGTTTGTGAAGTTCACGAATAAAGAACGTACACGTACCTAAAAAAAAACTATGAAAAGAAAAAAAAACTGATATTTTAGAAGGCAGACTCATAATTATGGCTAGATGGCAGTTTATTGTTGGGAAGTATTATTATTATTATTATTATTATTATTATTATTATTATTATTATTATTATTTGCTAAGCTACAACCCTAGTTGGAAAAGCAAGATGCTATAAGCCTAGGGGCCCCAACAAGGAAAATAGCCCAGTGAGGAAAGGAAACAAGGAAAATAAAATATTAAGAACAGTAACAACATTAAAATAAACATTTCCCATATAAACTATAAAAACTTTAACAAAACAAGAGGAAGAGAAATTAGATAGAATAGTGTGCCCGAGTGTACCCTCAAGCAAGAGAACTCTAACCCAAGACAGTGGAAAACCATGGTACAGGGCCTATGTCACTACCAAGGACTGGAGAACAATGGTTTGACTTTGGAGTGTCCTTCTAGATGAGCTGCTTACCATAGCTAAAGAGTCTCTTCCACCCTTACCAAGAGGAGAGTAACCACTGAACAATTGCTGTGTGAAATAATAGATACGAGGTTGTTCGTTCACCAAGATGAAAAATAAGTACAGCAAATGGCTGAAAGAACACTGCAAGTAACCCTTATAAAAGGAGAAATTCATGCCATACTGGTGAAATAGTCTTGTATGACAGAAAGAGCGGTTGACTAAGGTGTGAACAAGGATAATTCCAAAGGAACTCAGAGGAGTTGGTTCCGTTCCATATCAAAAGAAAGGTGATAGCAGACTTTGACAAATCACTTAGAGATAAGATTATTTAGACTACCTACTTAGAAGCATATCACATTAAAATCTAGGTAGTAGATGCGTAGCATATGAAAGCGGTTACGTAAACGTGGCCGCAATATAAGTATGTAATATGCAGATCTTTTTCAATGACGACGGAGATGACAAAATAGGATTCATTGAATGACATCTATGCGGCTCAGGCCGATTTTATGAACTATTAAAAGGTTCTAGGTAAGGAAGTATTCACAAGACGGATGGTGGAATAGCAATGTTTTTTTTTATGGAAAACGATAAGAAAGAATAAAACAAACCGATGGAAGAATGACTGTCCATTAAACAAGATGGAAACAAGAATGGAATATGTGGGTGGAGCAATGACGTAAAGCCCTCGCAAAACAAGTGAAGTTTACTAAATAACCTGAATTTCTATATGAAATAACAGGCATAAACTAGAACGGGTCGTCAGTAGCGCTCATACCTTCGTCTACATTATGTTGTATGTAACAACATACAGTAGGCAATTGAGTTATGAATATTTTGGCACTAGTTTGGTGCAAATCAGATAAAAATATTGCAGATTAAGCAAATAAATTTTTTACCTTTTCGTGACCTTAACCTTTAACCCATTCACTCCCAAATCTAATCAAATTGTCCTTGGATCATCGCCAATCATCCCACAAAGTTTCACGAGATTCAGTCTCATAGTTTTTGAGTTTTGTGATTCGCTGTTGATCTTTTCGTGACCTTGGCCTTGACGTTTGACCGAATCACTTCAAACTCTAAGAAAATTGTCCTTGGGCCAAGGCCAATCATACCACCAAATTTTATGAGATTCGGTCAAATAGTTTTTGAGTTATGAGAATCACAAAAAACAGACAGACATACGTCTATCAAAACATAAACCCTCGCAACGAAGTTGGCGAAGGTAAAAAAAAGAAAAAAAAAAAAGGGGGAGGGGGAGGATTAATGGAGATAGTTGAATAATATAAAACAAGCGATAGAAAGGTAGACTTTTACGAAGCAGGATGACAATGGGTTTTGAAATGAAGTAAAATATGAGAGTGACACAAAGTGGGAAAAAGATTCTTTAATTAAGAATAATTGCATTGGGGAAATGGAAACACCAACGCAAAAGATGAAAACAGCAAAATCAAATATGAATTTCATAATTGATCATCATACAATTCACAATGAGAAACCGTAAAATTAATATTGAGAGAATAAACTATATTGCATAAAAACATCATACATACAAATTATTACTCGCTGTGCTTCTACCCTAATTGGAAAAGCAGGATGCTACAAGTCCTGTGGCTCCAACAAGGAAAATGACTCAGTGAGGAAAGCATATAAGGAAATAAATAAACTATACACGAGAAGTTATGACAAGAAAATACAAAATATTTTACGATCAGTAACAACGTAATAGATCTGTCATATATAAAACTATGAAGAAGAGACATACAGAATGTCACCATATTCAACATAAAAACATTTGCTATAAGTTAGAACTTCTGAAGTTTCACCGATTCAACTGCATGATTAGGAAGACTACTCAGCAATCTGACCTCAACTCGAAACAACTTTAGAATACTGTGTAGTGTTGAGCCCTATGATAGAGAAGGCAACACTTATATTAATAGCATGCCCAAGTAATACGTATATAATGGTGTATACTCTCGGAAGATCTGAATGCAAAGGATAATAAGAATTACGAAAACATTATTCATCATGCATTAGGAACTAATTGAACGACGGTGCCTAAAATAAATAATAAAATAAGGACTAAGAAATTTAATAGACCGTAAGTTCTTATCTAATAAATTAAGATGATAAGCATTAGCTGAAGACCGGACAGGTGAACACAATCAATACATGGTAGAATGAAAGAATAAAAAAAAATGGACAGACTAATCACCAATAATTCTAAAACACCTCAGTAAGGCAAATTTCTTGTGCAATTAAAAAAAAATAAAGAATGAGGGTTTCCTAAAAGTAAATTTGCAATCAAGAATCACATCTGAAATTTTGAAGTTGTATATAGTTAAACATTGTCAATGCAAAGATATGGATGATGTGAAGCCATTGTCCTCAACTTACACTCATAATTTACACCATGCACTCATTTTAGGTAGATCTATATTGAAGGATTCAACAACCGCAGGACTACATTCAAATATAATTGAAGAAAAGAGAGTAGCATCAATCTGCATATGTAACGTACTTCATTTCCATATACATATATGTATATGTTCATACATACTGTATATACAGTATATTTGTATATACACACATAATATATATATATATATATATATATATATATATATATACACACATATATATAATATATATATATATATATATATATATATATATATATATATATATATATATATATATATATTCTTAATTATGTTATCGCTTGTAAGCACCTATGACAAATAACACATCTATGGATAT